>NC_067232.1:25372774-25425274 GCF_019924925.1 Ctenopharyngodon idella
GGCTTGCTTATTTGTTTTTTAATAACAAAAAAGTGAATCTATTTTTGTCAAATATAAAGGCCCTTTCACACCATAAGTGAAATGAATAAGCCTCAGGCTGAAGGAAATGCAAACTCACACCTGTACAGAAAGAGGGCACAGCTCAAACAAAGAAAGTTCAGCAAGTTCAACAATAAAAAAAAAGTGAAGCACAAATATGATGTTTATCTAAAGTAATTTTTGCTTATTAGTATGGTTGAATAGGATCATTGAAGGTCAGCAGCAAATACATTGGTTAATAAAGTGAAAATACATAAATATTTGTTGTATTTAACATTTAATAAGAGCAGGTTTGCATAATATTTGCGTAATATGTTTTTATTCATTTTGAGGAACACTGAATGTTTTCGTGCAAGTGAGATAAGATAATGCATGTTCACATTTAGTCTAGAACTACAATAACCATCATGTTCACACACGACACCTGTGCACTTACTCTCGATTTCTCTCAACGTGGACAGGAGATCTGTCAGTCAATAAATGGGAAAACAAAGTAACTCTGTCGTTGCTTATTTGAAAAAAAAGTAACTCAGGTATTGTAAATTTAAAAGTAACGCATTACTTTACTAGTTACTTGGAAAAAGTAATCTGATTATGTAACTTGTAATGCGTTACCCCCAACACTGTTCAGTTCTCCAGAAATGAATGAAATCTGACAGAATCTCACTTTTGGGAAATGTATCTCAACTGTGAAATGGATAAATAAAGTCAATATTTTTAGGGCTATGGTTAGACATTGAGCTAATCATTATAATTCAGTCTATGATATGCTTTCATTTAGATCTTCTTCTCGCTTTAGACTGAGAACTGTGAGTCATTAACGCATCAACAGACTGAGGAACGTGTTTCACTATGATTCACTCATATACTCATTCACACACACAGTTTTTCCTTTACAGTAGCGGTCAAACATAAGATGTCCTTGATAAAGTGAGTCATTTGTGAAATGTGGTCTGATTATGTCCCTAAACGAGTCAAGTCAAGTCAAGTCACCTTTATTTACTTAGCACTTTTTACAATATCAAAGCAGCTTTACAGTGATAACTGGTATATAATTTTTGGCTGCACAGCAGCTCTTAAAGAAAATGGTGTCATTTCCAGCTTAAATAAATTCAGTATTGATTCATTCCATTGTAAGAATCAATAGTTATTAATTTAGTTAAATTATCTATATCAGCACTGGAGTAAACAGTGATTTCATCATCCGGCTCAGTTCAGCTCGCATACAATGGTGTCGATGCAGGCAGATCAAAACATTGCTGAAAATCAAAAGACAAGTGTCCCCAACTAAGCAAGCCAAAGGTGACAGTGGCAAGGAACCCAAACCAACAGGTGACATCAGGTGGCAAACAGGTGTTAAAATGGAGAAAAAAAACCTTGGGAGAAACCAGGCTGCCGGGGGACCAGTCCTCCTCTGGCCAACAGCGGACAGTGCTTTATTATGATTCAGGCAGCTATCATCAGTCCGATTGGGATTGCAACAGTCAAAGTATTTATTCCAGTTCCATCTAGTTGAGGATTGTATTCATCACGCCGGTATGGAACACACACTCATAAACACATCTGAATATTTAATGTTATATTAGTAATAATTATATCAGCTGATAGTGATGTGATGAAACCCTAAGTATTAAAGTAGTGTGTGTGTGTGTGTGTGTGTGTGTGTGTGTGTGTGTGTGTGTGTGTGTGCGCGCGCGGTTGTTTTCACTGATGGTCACACGCTGTTCAGAAGCACAGAAGAAAACATGAACTTGTCTGTGACGTCTGTGGAAAGTCTGTTTGGATCTGAACATTTTGTGCGACTGATATGGACCAGAAGATCTTCACTGTTGCGTTTGTCAACAAAACTGTGATGCCCTGCTGTAGTGATAGTATCAGACAGTAATAACATGGTACTTTAACCTGGTAAAAACAGATATATATATATATATTTTTTTAATGGAACAGATTATTAAATTTAAAATGAAATATAAATGTAAATCTAAAAAATATTTTTGCATATGTGTTTTATGTTTTGTATCATTTTTGATACACCAGGGCTCATATAGACTGATATAGTGAGAATATGGAGGGAAAAACAGCTCAGTTTTATTCAGAGGCTCAAACTGAGCAAAAATATGAGATCTTTATAACAGCATAGCAGGTACTTAAATAAAATGCATATAAATATCAATATCAGCCGATAATATGTTTTAGTAAGATGATATTTAAATGCTTAGTTTTATAATCAAACCTCTGTAGTATTAAAAAATATAATGCAACGCAATACAATGATGATTGAGAGATGAACAAATAAACCTTCCTCAAAGGGACTGTGTTCAGTGCTTTCTGTGTTTGAGTGGCTCCATCTGCTGGTATTAAAGTGAAACTGACATGAGTGTTTGTTCTATAATGAGATCACAAACTGTTCGACAATGAGACTGTCCTGTATGATCAACTCACGTGATGTGCCTGTCTCTCATTATTACAGTGATTTCCATCCATTTCTCTCGGACTGTCACGTGCACTTCAGAAAAGCAGCATCCTGACCGAAGAAGACACATGAAAAATAAGACATTCAAAGTGGACGGGAAATAGCAGCACGCACACTAAACACTATCCGTACTTTGATCGCAGGAATAAATTACATTTTACTATATATTCACATAGAAAACTGCTATTTTACAATATTTCATAATATTACTGTATTTTTGGTGAGCAGAAGAGTCTTCTTTCAGCATCAAGTTTCTGATTGGTCTGCATGTTTCCTCTCCTCCAGTCCGTCCATCACAGATCATCTGTGAGTTCTGGAAGGACGGGTTTTCCTTATATGGTCACTGGTGTCTGTCGTGCTGTTGATGGTCAGTGAGTCTTCGGTCTCTTGTGTCCTCAAATTAATCTTGAACATCAGACATGTTTCATATCAGTGCCGCTTTCAGCTTTCTTGTGATTGAATATCTTCAGGAACTGTTTTCTATGTGAATATATAGTTAAATGTAATTTATTCCTGTGATCAAAGCTTCATTTTCATGGGTTCTGTAGCTCCTTTAAAGTCACCATGAAATCAAAATGGGCAATTCTTGTTTTTTGTTTTTTTGTTTTTTTATGGAATATTGCAGTGTATGATTTATCAGTGCACATCGTTATTGTTTTAAATTCATGTGTCTCATAATCTTAAATCAGAATAACTTCCCCTCCCTCTTGCAGCGACATCTCTTCTCTTCTCTGATGACGAGGGCGGGGCAACCTGTCACTCACATGAGATCCACCAATAGCAAACCAGAACCATCCAATCAATTCCCCACAGACAAAATCAAGCCCCATCCTACATTTGTTCTTGTTCTAGAAGTCGATTCACTTGGATATACAGCACAATATTGGAGAAAAGACGAGCGCAACTTCCCTTTCATGACAACTTTATTGTACTTTAGCTTTCATGTCTCACATCTCAGCTAAAGGCCCGCTGAAGTGTCTTGGAACATGCAGCATTTTTCAATGTGTTGACGTGATTTCAACTGAAGACAGGGCGATATATCGAACAGCCCCGCCCCTTTTTTAAAATAGCCAATAGCCTTTTGTTTATATCACAGCTCGGCCAGAGCCGTTAAACTCAGTAAAACTTCTGTTTCCTTTTAATATCTAACCGTTTCTCCTCCTAATCTCCTCTATATCACTTTAAAATACAGCATTCTGTGCAGAATTTAAATGGGTCCGATACCTTTCGTGGTCTGAGCTGACTCGCGCACATGATCCGCTCTGTGCTCTCGTGTCCCTGGGGCAGAGCAGACAGTGCTAGCGCTGCGGCGGTTCTACTAACTGTGCGTTCACACCGCCACCGGCGAGAGCGTCAAAATTCGCCTTGGCTGCCCTGCCAACAACGCTGTACTGTGTGTTCAAACCGCCGCCGAGGGGAGGGTCAAAGTAAATGACAAGTTGTGGCAACCAATCAGAATCCTCTACATTCCGATTGGTTGCCGCTGAACTGCGTCATAGCTCATTACCATAAAGTTGACCTGACTTCAACTCTCCTTGACGCTCTCACGGTAGGTGTCCACTGGCGCGGAGCGGGCAGAGCAGAGCGAGCGATTTCAATTAATTTCTATGGAAGTCGAGCTTCACGCTCGTGAAGTGCATTGTGGGATTGTGAAGCTCGACTTCCATAGGAATGAAGTGAAATCGCTCGCTCTGCTCCTCCCGCTCCGCGCCAGTGGACACCTACCGTCACCGTCCAAGACGCGCCGCGCCACGCCGCTCTCGCTAGAGCTCGGAGAGGTGTGAACGCACGGTAACGCAAAAACGAACTTCATTCACCTCAATGGAAAGCATATTTACACTGAATCGTTCCCTATTCTCTATATAGCGCACTATGTGCCATTCACCATGTAGAAACTAGTAAATGTGTGAACAAATGACCGATTTCCGCAGCTTGTCTGTTGATAGTGTAGGAGGGGGCGGAACTTCAGATTCTAGAGAGCATTTGATTGGACAGAAGATTTGATGAGAAGCTGAAGTGTGATGTGATGTCATAAAACTCCATGATCCATTTTAGTGGAAGTGAGAGACTGTAAGTTTTGAATGCTTATATCTCCTAAATGCGAATTTTGTCATTGTTTTGGAACACGCCAGCTTATTCATAACATTAAGGCTAACATATTCATACTAAAAAGCTAAAAAACTTAAGTTTTGGTTTCAGGGGGACTTTAAGCTGGTGTTTTTAGCAGGAAATTCAGTTCAGAACATTTAAATAAACTTTCAGCAGTGTGTCTCTGTATAGAACAAGGATGACAGTATGAGCTCCGGAGGTTCGTTGTAATGGAGTAAATGTTGTAAATCAGAGTGTAAATGTATTGTAAATACTCAGCATTTTAGTTCCATTAATGTCCATTAGGGGCTGAAGGTCTGTCAACAGGTCAGCGCATCTTCACTGTACAAGACCATGCTCCTCAATTTTTGTTTCAAAATGTGTATGTCGGATATAATTTCCCAAATTAATTTGTTAAAATAAATAATTACTGTATATGTGCACTATAATGATAAAAAAATCTGAATTGATTTTCTTCGGATTAGATTGATTTCTGAAGGATCATGTGACACTGAAGACTGAGTAATGATGCTGAAAATTCAGCTTTGAACACAGGAATAATTTACATTTTACTATATATTCACATAAAAACTGCTACTTTAAATTGTAATACTATTTCACTATTTTACTGTATTTTTGATCGAATAAATGCAGCCTTGGTGAGCAGAAGAGACTTCTTTAAAACATTAAAAAATCTTAATTATTCTAAACTTTTGATGGTAGTGTAAATACTGATCTAAAAAATAATAATAAATAATAAATAAATAATAATAATAAACAATGAAGATTTTTTGCATTGTTATATTATTTTTCATTAGTTAAGTACAAAATTAAGCACATTTCACTCAAAATTTTATTATTGTAATGCACCGATGTCAGGTGTTTTTCTCCTCATTTTTCCTTAAGAATACAAAAAACGCTAAATGGTCCTTAAAATAGGCTTCATTTTCTTTATGCAAAATACACATTTTTATTTATTTGCTTTAATTTTGGGGTGAAATATGATGTTCAGTTTTCCTGAGCTTCACCCATAAAGACCTCAATCAATGTGTTATGGTATATCTCAATGTTACATTTAGGAGTTTATATTTATAGGTAAAATGTAGGCCACACTATTAATTTTCTTTCCAAAATAATCGTAGGTAGGGGGCGAGATGATATTATCGGTGTCCTGCGAGAGCTGAAATAGGACAGTCACTCAAACCCGCAGGAATAGCAGAAATATGTCACAGATTTATGGCTCAGCTAAAGCTGGAAACAGAGACTTTGTGCATCGGCCAAATTAAAATCACATGCGAGGTTAATTGGAGCCTCCGGTGTCAGAAAATAGACTCACAGAGCTGAACACGAGCGAGTCTGTTCAGCTGTACTCAACACATGCTCAAAGAATTCAGTACTAGTGTTTCCCTGACAGGAAAATCTTCCCTTTTTGTTCTCAGTCTGTCTCGCTGTATTTCCACAATTACAGAAACACACAGAGACAGTTCAAAATAAAGATTTCACTCTCTCAGAGAACGATGCGCTTTAAGCACTGCAAAAATTATGTTCTTCCTCAGTATTTCTGTCTTGTTTTCCAGTACAAATTTCTAAACATTCTTAAAGTTGCACTATTTGTTTTTTTGTTCGAAATTACAGTAACAAAATTTAAATAATGAGTCAATATACATCATCAATCTTCTTCCAAAACGTGTTTTTGTCTTACCCTGATTCACAAAGCCTATTATAAGTGTTTATATTTTATACCTGACGGGATGGTTTTCACGGGATATTGCGTGCATACGTCACTCGCCCGTGTGTGTCTCATCATATACGTAAATAGAGAAAAGCTGCTCTGGTGTCATGAGAAATCGAGTCCCCCCCCCCCCAGGAATTGGGTCTCCTTTAGGACCCAGGTGGTAATGCCTGATCAAAAGTTGTTAATGTGATGTCTTGACTAATTATAACCTATTTCACTATTATATAATGTTTATTACATTAAGTGCACAAACGACATGCTTGAAAAATAAAATGAATGTCTATGTATTGCATAATAAAACAAACTAAAAACAGATATTGGAAGCAAAAAAACATACCTAATATAATATAAGCTAAGCTAGCAGGCTAAGCAAGTAGATGTGTGCTATGCTAGTACATAAGCTAACTAAAAACAGTAAAAATGAGAAATGCTTGATTTCACAACCTATAGCTTCAGTTATATACTTTTATATGAACCATGTAATTTAAAAGACATTACAGGTCATTATAATGCATTTTAAACGATATAAATCATAATGTGATTTTGCAGGAGTTATAATCGGGCGCTAAAAATACTATCCATTAAAAGCCCGTTGAACCAATGGGATCACTCGGGTTCCTAAAGGAGACCCGATTCCTGGGGGGACTCGATTTCTCACCACACCGGTGTAGTGACAAATTGGGTCCCCTGTCGTGAGAAATTGAGTCCCCCCAGGAATCGGGTCTCCTTTAGGACCCAGGCAGTAATGCCTGATCAAAGTTATTGCGATGTCTTAACTAATTATAACCTATTTAACTATTGTATTATATAAATATATACTAATACTATAATTTTTTAATAAATTAATTGTCATGCTAAGTACACACAAACATCATTAAATTGATACATGTAATTGGGAACTATATTGGAAGCAAAAAACCATACCTAATATAATATAAGCTAAGCTAGCAGGCTAATCAGGTAGATGTATGCTGTGCTAGTAAGATAACTAAAAAACAGTTACTAATATATGAACCATGTCATTTAAAAGACATTAATGGTCATTATTATAATGCATTTTAAGCTATATAAATCTTTAATGGTTCTTTAATGGTCCGCCTGGAATCAAATGGCGTGATGCCAAACCCCCTTGTGGAAGAAGAATGCCGAAAATAAGCACTTATCAGGATCAACTAAACGCTGGATTTTTAAAAGTGTGTGAAGTTCACAGCTCCATTGTTGCAGTAAACACTCTTGAATGAATAATGTATTAGATGCACACCGGTGGCATTTTCATGCCTCTAAAATGACGAGGAACAAAACGAACTGTGATTGGTTGCGTTTCATGTCAGTCAAATGTCCTCTTGGGCGGTCTTTGGCCAGTGAAAGCTGTGATAGAGTCCAGACCTTCTGCCATCAGTTTGAAAGTCTCTATATGCAAGACTAGTGTGGGAGTGGCAGAGGTTACTTTACATTTACATTCACATTTATTCATTTTGCAGATGCTTCTATCCAAAGTGACTTACAAGTGAGGAATACAACAAGCAAATCATCGTGAAGAGTCAATAGGCATAAGAAGTGCTTACAATACAAGTTTCAGACATTGCTTAGAGTAGCATAAGCTAGAATAGAGAGGGAATAGAGGATGTGAAAGCATTTTTTTTTTTATGATGAGGTTAAGTGCTCACGAAAGAGATGAGTTTTCAGCTGTCTTTTGAATATTGCCAGGGATTCTGCATTCCGGATGAAGGCGGAGAGATCATTCCACCAGCAAGGAACAGTGAATGAAAATGTTCTGGAGAGTGATTTTGTGCCTCTCTGTGATGGTACCACGAGCCTTCGCTCATTTAGCGATCACAGGCTTCTGGTAGGGGTGTAGACTCACAAAAATGAGTGGAAGTAGGAGGGTGCTGAGCCTGTGGTAGATCTGCAAGCAAGCGTCAATGCAATGTCTTTGCAATGTGGTCTTTGAAGGTTAGTTGGTCATCAAAGATTACTCCAAGATTTCTGGCCGACCTTAATGGGGTAATCGATGATGTACCTAGCTGGATTGTTATGTTCCACGTATGTTTTGTATTTTGTTTTTTTTGTTTGTTTCCTCCCTCTCTTTTGTTATCTATCCATCGAGTTGTTTAGGTTGATCTTATTGGACCGGAAGACCAGCATCCATCTGCAAGTGAGCTTTTTGGGCTTCGGACCTCACTCACCTTTGTCGAGCCAGAAGCACTCAGCCAATCTACGTGTCTTTGAACTGTTCACTTAGTCTGTGGTTTACTGAGACAGTATTCTGTGAGTTGTTTGATGCACTCGTGTAATAGTTAATCTGATGGAGTTAGAGCGTGATGCAAGTTTCACATGTTCATTGTATGTGCGCATTCGTATGCTGGTGTGAAGTCGTTATCTGTTAACCACTTGATTCGGTCTTGATTGGCAAATAATGATCCCTTTGTTATGTACAGCCCTACTCGGTGTTAATCTCAACCTCCCTGACAACTGTAGTGAGTGACGGCTCGATCTGGTAGTTAGTGATTTATGTTAGTTAGTGTGTGGGTGTTCGCCTCCATTGTATTTTTGGTTATTTATGTAATAAGTTTAGTTACGGCGTCGTATACGCCGAAGTTTTCGGTTTTGTTTCTACATTTTATTTTTGGTAGTTAGTTTAGGGTCGTGGGCCCTAGTTAATGGGGTTTTGTTTTGATTATTTCTTTTGGCGACACCCTCGTTTTTTTTCTTACTTTTGAGTTCATGTTTCTCTTGTATCGTCCAATTTCCCACCCGTGTCAATAAACATCGGGTTATTTTTGCAACCCTTGTTGTCTGGTCTGCTCTTCCTCACACTGCAACAGCTGCATCTCACCTAAATGTTGAGTTCATTCCACTTAACATCTGTAAGCTCGTAACAGCTGGATGGTGAAATTGTGCTGTAGAGTCGGTTTGGCAGGGAAGACCAGAAGCTCAGTCTTTGTTGAGCTGCAGGTGATGTCCCTTCATCCATGCCGAGATGTGCGCCAGACAGCTTGAGATTCGTGCAGCTACTGTGGGATCATCTGGATGGAATGAAAGGAAGAGTTGCGTGTCATCAGCATAGCAATGGTATGAGAAACCATTGATGTAGTGTATATGGAGAAGAGGAGGGGTCCAAGCACTGAACCCTGAGGAACCCCCGTGATCAGTTGATGTGTTTTGGATACCTCCCCTCTCCAGGTAACCTGGTTGTCACAACATGGAGCAAGTCTCCAACCTCCAGGGAATCACCTGTTTTAAACAAATGCCGAACAGAGGAGAGTCTGCTGTTGAAAAGAGAATGTGACAGCTCGTAATAAAACAGGAATCAACATAGGCTTGACTTTTTGGAGATGGTGAGAACATGGAGATTATTTCATGATTTCTGCAGCCTCTGATATGATTATCAAACCCCCTTGCATGTCACAGATAAAACACATAAACACACATAAAGCAATCTACGTTTCTGATCTGAAATGTGAAGTAGGCTATACCATAACGATAATGCTCATTTTTGGTCTGGTAGGAAGTTTAAAGTTTTGAAAGTTACAGTATGTATTACAGTACAATCAGCTTTCTTAATTCATGTGATTGATCTTATTGTAAATGACTGATCAGTGTAATTATTCTAAAGAAATGAATGTTTGTCTGCATAATAATCTTAACAATTTGCTCCACTTGAAACGACTTTCCTTTTCAGCTGATTTCATCAATCCCTCTTATTCATCACAGTCTTTTCTGACCCCACTGGCAGATATTTGCTCTTGTTTTAACATAAAATAACTTAATTTTGATCTATTTTTCAGAAAACAAGACTTATAACATCTTAGGCCATTTTGCTTCTCCATTAAATGTATCTTGATTTAAGAATGTTTAGATATTTGTGCTGGAAAACAAGACAAAAATACTGAGGAAGAAGATCATTTTTTGCTGTGTGCAGATAACATGTGACTCAAAAGCCTCTCAGCTTCCCACGTTACTCAATTTCTGACTCAGAGCTACAAGTGAAAGTGTTTATTATGGTTTCAGAAGGGCTGAATCAGAGTGAGAAAACACTTGCTGCTGATTTCCAGGTTTTTCTATTTTTGGCCGGTTAAATTTGATCGGCCCAGCGAGAAGGGTGAAAGTTCACATTTTTTCCTCCCAGACTGGAATTCCTCCATCAGTTTTTCCATTACTCAAGCAGCTGTGGGCGGGGCTTGATCCCGGTTACTGCCGGCTTTGGGCCAATGAACGCGGAGCGGACGAACGCACGCATGCGCAGGTCTTTTCGACTCCCTCGCTGTATTTTCGCACACAGTCAGGCACCCTAAAATAAACTCTCTCTATCTGACTTCCCCCTCCCTTCGTGTGTTTCTCTCTGGGATATCCTGCTTCGGGCGGCAGTGTAGTATTTGCAGTGGATGGAACACGTTACCTGGGAATGTTATCAGTGTGTACACAGAGACAAACCCCTTTACGGACTGTATTTTTAGTCGCATTTCCACTGACTCACGTGTGTTCAGCTCTGTGATCGTAGACGCATCCATAGTAGGCTACATCCTTGCCAAAAGTACATCAGAGAATCTCTATGCAATGCATAATTGTTTTCTGAAATATGTATCAATTAAGTGCATTTATGCTTAAAACAAGAACAAATATGGGGTGAGAAAAATAAACTAAATTAAAAAACAAAATTCTTTTTCTGATTCCACTGACAGATATTTTTTTTTCTACTTAATTATGATTAATTTGTCAGAAAACTACAATTACAGTTTTTTTTAAATTGCTTGCACACTAAAAGTGGTGCTTGAGGCCCAGTCAGTGAAAGCATTCACTCATACTGTATACCTAATCTTTAGATCAAGTCTGCAAAACCACAAGCATATTACATGCTTTAAACTCAGTTTGCTATTGTAAAACAAACTTTCTACAAAACTCTAAACACAGTTCTCTACATTACACACATCATTACACTGCCATTTTAACGTCATTTCCCAATTACCTACACCAAATGATCATGTGTGAAAACTCTTATACATAAATTCATCACAAATCAAAACTCAATGTTTTGAGAAAGAAAGAAATTATTCTTACTCCCTTGTATTTCTGTTTATAGTGTACATATACATGTATATACAGTAATATATATATGTATATGTACACACACATACACACACACACACACACACACACACACACACACACACACACACACACACATTTACATACACTGATTACATGACTGATTTTTTATTTCAATGAAACTAATGTACTATATTATAATTTGATAATGTTTTTTAATATTTTGTATTTTTAGGGGGTTTATAGTAATAAATTATATTTATGGAATAGTTATGATCCATTTATTACCTTTTAACCCTAGACCTGAAAATGAAATTTCCAGCTTAAACTGTGGTAAATCTTGAATCTTTGGAGCAACAAACTGAAGTTTGGTCTCTTTTTAAAGAGATTATTGCTGAAGTGAAAAAAGTTTTAAAAAAGTCAAACAAAAAGTTATTATTATGAAAAATGCACAAAAATACTATTTTATATGAAAAATACATTTTTTAAACTAAAACTGTGAGGAAAATCAAAGCCATAAATCTAAACAAGTTGTGTGGTTTGAGGTTGATATCTCAAAAAATGAGCTTTCAGTCAGATTTTGTTTGAGCGCAGTACCAAACGTTTCTACTAGACGAGATTCGCTTCCCATTCGTTTCCAATGCACTCATTTTTGACTGCGAACAATACAAGTGTGACTATTTCTTTCAGCACCGTTTAACCTTTTTGGAATCATATGATTATATTTGTGTTCACATAGCAAATGCCAAAACCTTTACCTAGTCCCGTACCATTCCGAATTAAAAAAAAAAAAAATTCTAAAAAACCAAAACGTAACATTTGTTGGTCAAAAATGATTGAACAGCACCAGAGGGTTAAGAATGTTGAGATGAAAAACAAGACAAAAATACTGAGGAAAATCTTTGTGTGTGTGTTTCATGATTCTCAATCGTTCATGTCTCAATCACTGTGCTATAGTTTCATGTCACTCATATCACAAAACACTTACTTATAATGAAATGATTTACACTCATTGTTCCATGTCCATGTGTTTATTTATTTGGCAAGTAGTTGTGTGGTAAGTGGGATCGTGTCCAATCAGATGCTTTGCATTATGATCCTGATTTTGCAATAATCACCAGCTACACTAGAAACTCCATTGAGACTCATTCAGAGGGGAGTAGCCTATTTTACATCCCTGTGCACTGATGTAATACAAACACAGAAGAACAGGCTTAAGTTCAAAGGCACTGTATTCATTTGAATGTAATTAATCCTCCTGCTTTGTTTTCAGCAATGGATCATCTACATATTTAACTCTGTCTGCACTGTCACTGCCGAATGAGATTCAAGCAAACATACAAAAAAGCAAGTGTAACATCAAATGCATCTGCAACACTTTACAATAAGGTCCCATTAGTTAACATTATTAATGCATTAATTACACTGCAAAAATGATCTTCTTCCACAGTATTTTTTTCTTGTTTTCCAGCACAAATATCTAAACATTCTTAAATCGAGATACATTTACTGGAGAAGCAAGATGACTGAAAATATTAAGTCTTGTTTGCTGAAAAAAAAGTATAAAAATTAATTGAGTATGATTAAAACAAGAAAATTCTTTTATTTTTAAATTGTTTTGACCAATTAATGTTCACATTTTTCCAGTCACTCAAACATATTAAAGATTTTCAAAAATCAGCTGATCATAACTAAAACAAAACAAATCGATTCATAGGAATTTCCATGGGTTTTCAGGAATGTTTTCATTTCCGTGACATTCCAGGTGTTTACATTTTTAGATTTACTTGCAAAGTAAATATTTCCAGGTTTTCCAGGAGTACAGGAATTCTTCGAACAGGCTTTCTGGGATGTCAGGCAGATAAAAGCCAAGCCAGAAGAGACTGTACAAGCATATCAAGTGTAAACTGTGGCTTGTACAATAGTGATCACATACGCACACACACACACACACACACACACACACACACACACACACACACACACACACACACAAACACACACATTTTTGTGAATTGTGAATTGTGGGGACATTCCATAGGCGTAATGGTTTTTATACTGTACAAACCGTATTTTCTATCGCCCTACACTACCCCTACCCCTAAACCTACCCATCACAGGAAACTGTGCACATTTTTACTTTCTCACAAAAACTCATTCTGTATAATTTATAAGCCTTTTAAAAAATGGGGATATGGGGTAATGTCCTCATAAGTCACCCTCTCCTTGTAATACCTATGTCATACCCATGTCATTATACAAATTTGTGTCCTGATATGTCTCAAAAACACGGACACACACACACACACACACACACACACACACACACACACACACACATACATCACTCTCTTTCTCTCTCTCTCTCTCTCTCTCTCTCTCTCTCACACACACACACACACAGCTCATGCGCTGCCAGTCACAGCTGTGGACTCTTTGAATAAGTTGTTACGGTTTGATAATTTCCTGCTTTCCTCAACAGAATGACAATGAGCCACACATCAGCTTTAGTCTTCAACACAATCATCACACATATACACCTGGACTGATGTAATAGTTAATGCACCATTAAACAGATGGCATGAAAACCCATTACTTCAGATTAAACTAGAGCATTCAAAGGCACTCGCTTATGTGCTTCACTGCAAGATTATTTACCAGAATTCATGCAGCAAGCCTTTCCAGGGATTCCCCAGAGGATGACACTAATTCGACAGTTAAACAGCTCTCCTGTTATTATAGAAACAGAAAATTTAAAAATGCCATCCTGCAATTAACAGTGCAATTAAGTGCATGATGCACAATGATGATGGTGATGTTAAACCCTGATAGATAGATAACGTTAGATAGATAGATAGATAGATTTGATGAACAGAAAGTTTGAAGAACATACTTTTTAAAAAAAGAAGTCATAGTGACCCCAAACTAACTTTTGAACTATTTTTATATATGCAATCAGCAACCCAATGGAACGCCGCGGCTCTTAAAAGGGCACTGCTGTGTTGCCCTTTGAAAAACTCACTGACCTTACGTCACTAAGCCAATGTGTAACGCATAACGCGTTGCCCCTTTAAGAGACGCGTTTTCCATTGGCTCAGTGACGTCAGGGCAGCGCAGGACTCACTCCAGCAGCGGTGTGTTCTCCCTCAACAAACGCGAGCAATGCGCGCACGGGAGAACCGAACGACAGCGAAACACGCTCCACAGACCGGCGCTCGCCGCGGATTAAACGGGGAAAGTCTTCAAATCATGGCCGAGACGGCGAAGAAGTAAAGCCTGACGCGTTTGAGTACGGACCGCGCTCTGATTTTGCGTACTAGACGCGCACGAGTATGCACGAGCCCAGCTGATCGAGACTCGAACCCGCAGCGTTTAACCCGACGAACCACTACTCGACTCCATAACACTGCTCGTTCCAGAAACGGCTCAAATTAGCTCATTAGTTCGGATCGCGAGCTAATTAATGATGGCGGGGAAGCTGACAGCGCAGGGCGCGGGAATATTGCTGGTTACTGCCAACGTTGGATCACTGTTTGAAGATGTAAGTCGCTGTTTGGTTACTAATAACTCAATTAACAGATGTTTTCTCCACAGTAGTACACTTAATACTAGTCCTGCTGCAGTAACCTGAGGTAAACTGTGGTAATCAATGATGATATTTTATGAATTAACCAGAATGGGGTTCGAAACAACAACCTTTCGGTTTCCTCTCCGAGTTTGCAGTGTCTAATGCTGTATCGATCAGTGTTATTGATTGATGGGTTGATTGACAGCAGTTTACACAGGGCACATGTCAATACCATTGGTTGGTTATGGTTAGAAATGTTCTACATGTCTAACATATCTGTCAACTTAACTGTCAAATTAAAAATGTGTGTCTTGAGTTTATATATATATATATATATATATATATATATACCTGTATATGTTCTACTGAACACGAAGATAATTTGAAGAATAACCAAACAATTCTGGGACACCATTGACTTCCATAGTATGGAAAAAATACAATGGAAGTCAATGGTGCCCTACAACTGTTTGGTTACCGACATTCTTCAAAATATCTTCTTTTGTGTTCATAAGAAGAAAGAAATTCATATAGGTTTGGAACAACTTGGGGGTTAGTAAGTGATGACAATTTTCATTTTTGGGTGTACTATCCCTTTAATGCTAGAGATTACAGAATGTTTTTGAGTTGAACGACTCCTTATGCACTAACATGTGTGAAATATCACACTGGAGCAGTCAGATAACAAGCAGTGATCCATCAAGCGTAACTGTGACCATCACCATCAGTTATATTTACTTTTAAGTGTTTACTACTAACTGCTGTCCTTCTCAACTATGAGAAGACTAGAAGACCTCACTCCTGACTCTGTGGTTTAATAGAAATCTCACCTGTTATTGCGCTCTATGAAAATGATTATGTAAACTTGTGGTAGATCAGGGTGAGTTGAGGTTTAGGCAAATGAGTTCCTCCTCTGAATAAACGATAGTAAAGTTATAGGGCCATTAAAGATTATTTAGAAAGAGTTTAATGCTCTTAAATAAATGTGTCAGTACTTGACATTCAGGTCTGGAGATTTTCGTTGTAGTTTACTCTGGATCTGGATCAGGTTGTGTGAGAAGTTCAGTTCAGATCTGTTTATTTGTTCATGAAGAGCTCTTAACTGTTTTCTTATGTATGTGAAGAGGAACTCTCCCGTACTATCTGTGTTTAGAGTTATAAATAGTTGGCCTGTCATGACCGCTGAACTGCTGTCTTATGAATATCACTGTTTATCCATTACTTGTTTTACATGTGAGGGTGGCCAAAACCAGCTCGCCACTTATAGAGTCCTGCATGCGCAATTGCACCTAAATATTTAACATGTTCAGACGTCTCGTCTCGTCCCTGAATGGGCCTTTTGTGCAGCACAAGCCGCAAATGCAAGGATTTTCCAAATTGCATGAATGAAGTAAATGAGGCCTTTGTCAGCAATCACAAGATGAGGTGTTTAGGGCTGGATGGCTTCCACTGTTTTTGCCAAGTGCTGTTGTAAAGCGGTTGAATTCGTCTAGCGTAGTCATTTTCCTCAGGTGCTCTGCCCTGGTTTGTTGTTGAAGTGCTTCTGGGAAGATGCGAGACATAAAAAGCTTGCCGGATGCTGTAATGGAGCTTTAGGATGGCATGCTCTTCTTCAGGACATACGAGTGCCTTCCCTTTATGGAAATCAGCTGGCCTGGCTGCCATCCAGGTGAACTGACCTCACAGGTGCGAAATTACGCCCTTAAAATGTGGTTTTGATATCTGATTGGCGAACAGGATTAGTGTGAGCTCACATTGACATCAGAGCCTCGGATGCTGAAAGTAAATGAATAGAAATTATATAAATAATAATAGCATGAAAAGCCTGTTTTAGGACCATTAACAGTATTATAGTAGTATTGTGTAATACTACTTTACTACTAAGTCTTTGTACTGAAATCTAGTAAAAATGTCTACATTACAATAAAAATACTGTAATCCTTTTATTTTGTTTTTATTTTGGCTAGATATGTATAAAGAATACTGCATTTCAATGCTATATCATTATTTTCTAACATTACACTAGTAAATTAACTAATAAATATTTATAATATACTATATATTATTTAAATAAATAATTATATATTTTCAAATAATATATAGTAATTGAATTCTAATTATTTTGTTATTATTATAGTAATTCAGTTTATATAAAATTGAATTATCCCGGAAACTAAAATGTTTAAAATGTGAAATATCTTAATGTTTTTTTTTTAAAGGGGACCTATTATGCCCCTTTCACAAGATGTAACATAAAGGCTGGGACACACCAAACCGACGTCAAAGAACTAGTGGCAATGAAAGCTGACGGTGTTGTTGCCTCACGTCGGCTGCGTTGGGGGAAAAAATATGTGCTTGAACACACCGAAAGAACTTCAGCCGACTGTCAACTAGCTTGCGTGTTCTGCGCCTGCGTATAAAGGAGATAACTGTCTATTTAAGCAGATATATTTGTCTATATAATCGTCATTCAAAAGGGAAAGCGAAACTAAGACTGCATGTATACAAACCATAAACAAAGCAGCGCTTGCTTACCGTTTTGAATATCAATCATGCTGATCACGTTCTTTATTCCACTCCACTCATGTTATTATGAAAATATTCGTGCATTTGAGTGCTCGGGTAAGATGATGTAAAATTAGAACAACCTTCTGTCTGTACCGTCATGACTTTTTGCTTGCTTTCATAACTTTTGCTTATATTCTCGTGAACTGACTCGTTTGCTATGCTGAACAGCCAATCAGAGTTCTCTCTCTCTCCGACGGCCGACGTCGAATTGGCTGGAAAAAAGCTGACGAAGACCAACTTCAGCCGACGGTGCGGAAAAAACTGAGAAAACTTAGTCGGCCGACGCACAAAAACTGCCCGACAGCCGACCGTCAGCTTGGTGTGTTCCGGGCTTAAGTCTCTGGTGTCTCCAGAATGTGTCTGTGAAGTTTCAGCTCAAAATACCCCACAAATCATTTATTATAGTTTGTCAAATTTGCCCATATTTGGGTGTGAGAAAAAACATGGCGTTTTTGTGTGTCCCTTTAAATGCAAATGAGCTGCTGCTCCCAGCCCCCTTTCCAAAAGAGGGCGGAGCTTTAACAGCTCGCGCTTCGGTTGCTCAACAACAACAAAGCTGGAGAATCTCACGCAGCCAAAATGAGGATTGTCAGTAACGGTGTTCAGCCTTACATTGTTCAAACCGGAGTCGACACTGATGGAGAGACTCAGGAAGAAGTTACAAGTTACAACAACTCTTCCTCTTCTTTAAAGCAGTCCCAACACAGCCTCACCCCCTTTGTTGCGCGTTCCCGGGGGCAGGTTTATGTAAATTTTGGGGTTTGTGATGTCACCAACCCAGGAAGAAGCTTGTTGTAGTCCTTAAACATTGATTTCTGTAAAAGAAAATATCTTCCTTTGCATTGCAGATGTTGTTTAAGCTCAAGAAGAACTTTGCAGATGTTGTTTATGCTCAAACAGCAACATTACTCACTAACTAAAGTTAAAAAAATGAAATCATAATCAAGGACCCCTTTAATGGATCTACATTAAAAAAAAATTGTGCGTAGAATAAATTTTCATTCAAAAATTGCTTAAATTTTACAAACAACTGCAAAGAAATGGCAAGTAACACGTCGAATTAACATGGAATTTTGAAGTAGAGAAACTGAAATTAAATATATATTTGTTTTATTTACAACTTCGAAAAATCATTGTTTTACAGTGTAATATTACATTTCATTGTCTTTAAGTGAAATGATAATTTCTTATTTCTGATTTTGGAGTGAGATATGACTCAACATGTTCTTAACAGTTTAGTCTTATCTAGTTTTATAACTGTTGAGAATGACTCGCTGCTTGATTTGTGCTCCGCTGCTGGCTAATAATACAGAACAGATAAAGTGTGCTGATATCAGTGGGAAATGTTATCAGATGTACAATGAAAAGAGACTAACCCTAACATAATTTAATGACAACCTTTTGATTAGTAGTCCGATCAGAGAACTCTGGTTATTGTGTAATGAAGTCTTGATGTTTGCTCTGCATTTGAGCTAGATTACTACTCTGATAGCAGAGATCTGTGGCGTCTCTTCATTCCCTTTTTACCGTCTCTCTCGGATTCTCTCGATAGCTCATTAGTTCTGTCTGCTTGTGTTTTCCTTCGCTTTCAGACATGTATCATAGTTACTGCACCTCAAAACAGATCTAGATCGTGACTCCTGCCATAAATAACTCCTTTAGAGTTCCTCTATGTCCTTTGACATTTGCATGCTCTATTTGTCTCTATATTCTTCACATTCACAGGCCAGATGTTTGTTTTTGCACATGCATGTGTAGCGGTTCATGAGTGTATGAATCCAGCGTCAGCCGGCTGTCGGATGAATCTGAGGGTCGTTGGGCCCGTGATGAGTGTGAAGTGAGTGTTTTTATCAATGGAGGCAGAGTGCTTCAGTACGTCACGAACCTCGATGCTGCTGAAGAAGCTGTTTTCATGAGTTTTGCGCTTCGTCACTTAGAAACAGAAAATGAGATTTTGAAAAGCAGGAGCTGAATTAAGAATAAACATCCTCTCATCTCAGAGCACCTCTGATTATTGATAATGGATTTTACATTATCGTGAGGCGCATCGTAAACGAGCACGAGCCATTAACTGAAGTGGCTTTGGGAATTACAGTCACGGCCGATGTTCCTCTAAGCTGTGTGTGGGTTGTGTTGAGAGAAAGAGAAAGATTTCTGGAAATGGCTAATAGAATGGTCTGTTATTATGTTTTAGTCTTGCTTTTGTGATCTCAAGTTACCTTGACAAAACTATTTTACTATATATATTTGCTGGTAAACGTCAAGCTTTTCCTGTGATCTTGTCTTTTCTTCAAGGACAAAAGGTTGTGAACCACTGAGTTATGCCGGGTTCAGACTATATGATATCAGCTGATTTTGGCATGATCTGTTTGATGTAGGATGTCGCCATGATTCGTAAATGACAATGGCCGTCGGGATGCAAGAATCAGCCGTTTTTTTTGTATAGTGTGTCATAGTGGACGACAACTGCAGTGCTTCCTGACAGAAAGACTTGCACGTTCAATGTTTTCGGTTCTCCACGACGGTTCTGTCACATTTGTGACATTGACCAATAGGAGCACAGAAGCTCTTCTGTACAAAGCTTTCAAACATGGTGAAACGAAAGATAATGGTATTAGTGCTGCTAGGTGGAATTATGCAATGGAGAAAAGTAGCGAACGATAGCGAAGGCGCTTCAGTAACCCGGTGCTGGAATTAGCATTAGAATGGTACAACCATTGTTTGCTTACCCTCTTGTTTCTGGAAGTCAGCCGCTAGTTCCACCCCTCTCAATAACATCATGCACATCATTAAAGATGGCAAGCGATGATTGGTCGGGAAGCAATATGTAGTCTGATAGGGATGGGGGAAAATTTGATTGCGGACTCTGACGATTCTGAATCGATTCACAAATGTCAAAAATCGATTTTCTAAATGTTAATTGATAACGTATTGTTGACGGAAAGCAAAAGGCGGAACTATGAAGCATGGAAGTGCAGCACCCGGGCAGTCCGTGGCGTGCATACAACGGTGCATATCCACTGGCGCGGAGCAAGTGGAACAGAGCGAGTGTTTTAACTAATTTCTGTGGAAGTTGAGTTTCCATAGGAATGAACTGAAAACACTCGCTCTGCTCGCTTCGCGCCAGTGGATACACACCGTAAGAGACCCATGATGGGTGAGCGAGAAATCTGAAGGCTAGCGTATGAAGTGGATGAGGAAAAAGGACCTGGGCTGTATTTCTCAAAAGCATTGTAAGCCTAAGCTGATTGTAGAGACCATTGGTGTTAATTGTTCTATGATCAATTTAGGCTTACAATGCTTTTGGGAAACACAACCCTTGACAAGCCACACTATATGCAAGTTGTGTTGTTGCTATATTATTAATATTATTAGGGCTGTAACGTGTACCGACAAAAACAGAGTTGTATAGCCCATTAACCACTTTTAACCACCATTAACCACCAATAATCGCAATAAGCTCTGTGTTTTGTTACTTTTGATAAGAAACAAAGTCTCATTCCTCCAATTCTGTCCATTTTATCACGAAACTCAAACAATAAATGCCGTTTTGGTGCTCTTTAATGTGGCGTGACAGATCGCTGTACAGGCGCCTCATTTCAAACGGCAGCGCGGAGCGCGAGTGAATGCGATCATCTCTTCCTCTTTAATACTAGTTACAGAATAAACATGAATGAACATCTGAAGGTATGTTGAAAGATAGAGTGCAACTTACTGAAACGTATATTGTGTAATCGCTCAATCAGTGTTTCAACCGCGGAAAGATGTCAATGAAACAGCTTATAAACACTGTCACGTAGCATTTAGCCTACCTCAGAAATGTCATTCCGTGTCCACAACTTGTTAGTTCGCTAGAGAATTTAACTCTTACGCTAAATATATGCACTATATTAGCCTATATATTCATTATATTTTACTTAACCTGTCTTTATTATTTAATGTATATGTTTAATGTATGTTTAAAT
The DNA here is from genome assembly GCF_019924925.1 of Ctenopharyngodon idella. Lineage (NCBI taxonomy): Eukaryota > Metazoa > Chordata > Actinopteri > Cypriniformes > Xenocyprididae > Ctenopharyngodon > Ctenopharyngodon idella. The sequence goes on from NC_067232.1 coordinate 25,394,257, forward strand.
AAATCTGTAATGAAAACAAGTTTTGACGGCCCCTGTGTAAATGAATATATTTTAACATTGAATTGGAGTAGAAACAGATTTTGAAGTTAATGCAAAAACTGCCTTAAATGCAATTTACATGTTTGCATACAATTTTTATGTGAGTGTTGATTATTATATCTAAAAATAAATAGCAACTTAACTTAAGAATTTGGGCTCTGTTGTTAATTGTAACCTTTAATATTATAGTAATATGCAAGAAAATGCTCCCTATATATAGTTTACAGCATTAGCAGAGATAGTTTTTTTTTTTTTTTTATCCTTAAGAAAATTTTAATTATAATTGAATTTATTTAAAGAGAGAGACAATTTGTTCAGTAAACCACTGTTTAATAAAAAAAAAGCAATTTTATGTTTAGTTTTCTCCCCCCTGCTGTACCGAATCCGTACCGAACTGTGACTTCAATACCGAGGTACGTACCGAACCGTCATTTTTGTGTACCGTACACCCCTAAATATTATATAATATTGTTATATTGCTTATTGCACATAACAGGAGGATGTTGGTTTGTTGGTTTTATGATTCAGCATATGCTGAAGTTTGTATTCATTTACTACAATGCTGCAATACATTTCTTTTCCTGTTGGTTCCTTGCAATGCTGGGACATATGCTGGCAAATGTAACCTTCCAGTTGACTTTCCAAATCACTTCCATTTGTTTTATTAATAAAAGATAATGGAAGTAATTCATTATGGATCATTACAAATACTGTATAGAAATCTGTATAGAAAAAAGATGCATCGATAATCGTTTTATCATCGCATCGCAGCCCTCTGAATAGAAATCGAATCGTGAGGTGCCTAGAGATTCCCACCCCTACAGTCTGACATGTTTCTTCATGACGCGACTAGAATTTAGGAGTCAAAATCGCATAATCTATATTGTAACAGACAAAATCCATCCATCCAGAATATGTTTTACTAATAATGCAGCAGTGCTGATGAATTACTAGAAGAGAAATATGGGTGTGCCTCTCTCTCTCTCTTTCTCTTTCTCTTTCTCTTTTTTTTTTTTTGGTCAATCATAAAGAAATTTACAGGAACTGATGGACTTGTTTCAGCTGATGCTGTGCTTTTATCCGATCATGGTTGATACTGAATAGGTTGTTTATATTTCCTGCCATGTGGTTTATGAAAAGAGCCAGAACATTTTAGAATAATATCAAGGAGTCAGAATTAACCATCTTTAGCATGATAATGTTCTGATCTGCTTGATAATATCATTATCGAGGGAATTATGCCAGCTATAGTCAGTTGTTTATTTTATTAGGACTATGGGTAATGCAGGGTAAGGGCAGTAGTAAAAGGGTTTAATGTTGACTGTGTTTGTGGCCTGTTGTGAAACGCCCATGGCTTTGGCTGTAGTTTTCATTAAACACTGATGTTGCTTTTTGATGTGTGAAAACAAAACAGAAATGCTGTATGCAGAAACCTGTAAAACATGCATTTCTCCTCTTAGCTGCTCTTTGTGGTATGTGCACATGCGTACAGAGACAGAGAATCTCACGAAAGCTGTATATTTCACCCCTATACCAATACAAGAAAAATAAATGATATTTTTAATAATGAAAATTAAAATTAAGATTTTTTTTTTAGAATAATTAAGTTTTTTTTTTTATGCATCGTGGGATTATTTTCATGACATTTAAGCACATCTTTTGTCAAATTCTCATTACTTTAATGTGAAAAAAAAACAACCCTAAATTGATTTATAAAAATAAAATATGAAATTGATATAATAAAGCAAGAAATACACTACTGTTCAAAAGATTGGGCTTTTGAAAGAAGTCTTCGTAACACTTTACAATAAGGTTTCCTTTGTTAACATTAGTTAACTACGTTAGTATAACAATGAACAATACTTCTGCAGCATTTATTAATCTTAGTTAATGTTAATCTCAAAATTTACTATTACATTTTAAGATCAAATGTGTCTGTTAACATTAGTTAAAGCACTGTGAACTAACATGAACATCTGCATTAACTAACATTAACGAAGTTTAATAAATACTGTAAAAAATATATTGTTCATTGTTTGTTCATATTTGTTAATGCGTCTACTAATGTTAACAAATGAGACCTTATTGTAAACAGTTACCAAAGTCTCTTCTGCTCACCAAAGCTGTTTATTTGATGAAAAATGCAGTAAAAATAGTGAAATATTGTTAGAATTTAAAATAGCTGTTTTCTATTTGAATATATAGTAAACTGTAATTTATTCCTGTGATCAAAGCTGAATTTTCAGCATCATTACTCCAGTCTTCAGTGTCACATGATCCTTCAGAAATCATTCTAATATGCTGATTTGCTGCTCAAGAAACATTTCTGATTATTATCAGTGTGTAATGGCTCATGCTCTTCATTACACACAGCACAGTGTTCAGCTGATCTGAGTACAGCAGCCTGACGTCATTCTTATAGTAACCTGCAGAAGTTCATTACAAACATCTGGCCTGTCATGTAATGTTTGGTAAATTCAGGCTGGTAATAAATGAGGTATGTGTTTCCTCCATGTGGAGGCACGTCTGTGGAAACGCCCTGCTGGACTCCGGCACTGGATAGTTCACGTCTGTCAGTCACTCACCCACATGTTGTTCAAGGCCGTATGACTGACTTCAGTGGAACACAGAGAGATGTTTAACACAATGCTCATGCTGCTCGATGAACTCCTCTAATGAAAAGTCAAACTAGAACAGGTTTTGATGCTTAAATGTTCATTATTTTCCCCATATTCTCTATTGTTGCAGCTCCTCTCTTCCTAGTCTGTCAGTAACGCTCTGTTTAGTTCCTGTCTCTATGAAGCCCCTCCTTCTGAAAAGCACACTGTGCTCTGATTGGTCGGCTGAGCAGTGTGTTGTGATTGGTCAAGAGCTTCCAGTGTGTTTGGGAAATGTCCCGCCCCTTACCATAACCGCCAGCTTCAACACACTACTAACTAACTCAACGAGGCCCCTCCCCTTTATTCCGTGTATGCCTTGGGCGGGAATTATTTAAATGAGGAATACTGTGACGTGTTCGTTCCTGGAAGAAAACTCAAGACTACAATGGAGGCGTTTCAGGGAGTTCAGAAACAGTGACACTGATATAGAGAATAACTCCTGCTGGAGGGACTTTGGAAACCTTTTCCATGCTCAAACAGCAACATTACACACTAAAGACAGATGAACATGGAAAAAAGTGCAATAGGTCCTCTTTAACAATAACAACACTGCTTTCTAGTTTAAGAGCTGTATTAGTGCCTTCAGCTCACAGAAGGAGAACTGCATGCGGGTTTGGACTTGCCTTTCCTCAGGAATGTAAGCATGTGGCATAAACGAAATAAAAGCGAGAAGAAATCATGTGCTTGCCTTAAGAGAATTATGTAATAATATTCAGGACAAATGTTGCTGAAAACGTGATCTCGTGAATTAAATGGATTGGTGTTAGTTGATCTAGTGGTGCATCTTGTACACTAGGTTAGTAGTTGGTCTCTATGAGTGTTGTGAACAATTAGATCACCACTGACCAATCACAACACACCAACACAACCAGCTGCTCTATGTGCAAACATCAGGTTTTGTGTATTTCAGTAAACAAACTTTAGTATGATGCTGTATTAGTGCCACATAAAAAAAAAAAAGTTGTTGCAATCCAATATTAGTGTCGTAATATTATCTAGTAATATAAATCTCATATTTATACGACTTTCTCATAATTCTGATTTTATTCTTGTAATTTGTTTTCTCAAAAAATTAAAACTTTATTCTTATTAACTTACATTTTTTACTTTTCTCCTAATTTTGACTCTCAGAATTATTGCTGACTTTGTTCTCATTATCTGAGATTTTTGACTTTATTCTTGTAAATTTGACTTCTAAAAAATTCTAAATCTAAAATTGCAACTATTTTTATCTTAGATTTTTTTTTTTTACTCAGTTTTTACTTTTTCTCAAAACATTTTGACTTTAATCTCATATTGCTACAATTTTATTCTTGTTTTCTCAGATTCTTTACTTTATTCTTGTAATTTTGACTTTTTTTCTTAAAATATTATGACTTTAATCTCAAATTACTGTGACTTCATTCTCATTATTTAGGATTTTCTCAAAAAATTACGACTTTATTCTCTTTATCTTAGATTTTTGACTTTATTCTTGTAATTTTGACTTTTCTAAAAAATTGCAACTATTTTTATCTTAGTTTTTTTTTTTTGTTTATTCTCATAATTTTATTTTTTCTCAAAACATTTTGATTTTAATCTCACATTGACACAATTTTATTCTCATTATCTTAGATTTTTGACTTTATTCTTGTAATTTTGACTTTTCTCAAAATCGTATGACTTTATCTTCGTTATCTTAGATTTTTGACTTTATTCCCGTTATTTTGGCTTTTCTCAAAAAATAACAACTTTATTCTCATTATCTTAGATTTTTGACTTCATTCATGTAATTTAATTTTTCTCAAAATATTACGACTTAATTCTCATAATCTTGATGTATTTTGAGTGGCACTGAACCTTAGTCGTTCTTTAGTTTCCAGGATGCTTCAGTTGAATAAAGCTGTGTATCTGTTCGATTCATTAACGTTCAGACCAGTCTTTCCTGCTTGTTTTTTGACTTCCTGGATGTGAGAGAGACTCAGATTGTCCCAGCAGCACCTGTGATCTGGATAGTGGGAGGTAAGAAGTGATATTTCCCACAACTCCATCCATACGGGAGTTGACGTGATCCTGTGTGTGTGTGTGATCTGGCTTTCTTCACCCATGGGAAGTCTGTGGAATCATGACAAAAATCTCTTGGAGCGCCATCAGTATTCCAGGCAGGTGCCCATGTATGGTGAATGAGCGGGCCGTGTGCTGTGATCCATTACCCAGTGTGCCTGTGTGGCGATTAGACACAATCATTGTGGAGTCTCGATTCTCTCTCGGTGTCTGATGTGTAGGAGGAAGCTCCAAACTGAAATAGATCAGCGTTTCACGCCTAGAAACGGGAACAAGGAATAATTTTATCCTGATTTACTCAGTGAGCTAAACAGCACTCTACCCAGAATGCCTCTCAGCGTGAGTGGAGGTCATGTGACGTGCCTGTGGCAGAATGTGAGAATTGGAGGTGAAGCTCTGCTTGGCTTTTGCTGGTGTAGTGAGTTGTGTAGAGTTTAGCCTGTAATTCTACACACGCCTGTAGCCTGTTGCTGCCTGATCTGTAGAGAAGATCTGATCATCTCACATCCTTTTTGTGTTTGTTTAGTAAATGTATTTTGTTAATTTAATGATGTTTTTTTTATCAAATACAAGAACTAAATGGCTTCCAGCATGCTGAAAGTAAATTTAAGTATTTTTGTTCTATTTTATTGAAATTAGTCTCTGCTGACCACTTGTGATCAGATAACTGAAAACACTTAATGCATATCGCATATTAATATATATCTCTATCTCACTGCATAGTTATTTTTGTCTCTCTCTTTCTCTCTCTCTCTCTGTAACACACACATGTATATGGGGCATGTAGAATAACTAGGTCTGGATGTATGAAACAGGGACAAGCCCCACTTCCCTAAGTCTGCTCTGTTTCTGACTAAAGCTTGTGGGCGTCACAGTGCCAGCAAGATCCCTCTCCGCTCAGACGCCCACCTGCCAGTCGTGCTTTCACCTCTCTCACACACACACATGCTCTCTCTGATGTGCTGCCCTTACCATCTGCTCACGCTGGAGATGGCGACTCCTTCACTCGTCTCTCTTCTTCAGCAGAGAGTTTGAACACTGAGCAGAAGTTTCTAGCAGACGGACGCTGTGGGCCTCGTTACACGTATGCATGAGTCCATAAGAACGTAGCCCGGCTAATTTATCCACCAAAATGCAAAGGAAAAAAAAGAAATTAAGCTTGATTTTAGGACCATTAAATTATTTTGTGTTGTGGCATTATTTACATTAAATTAAAAAAAGATTTTTCTCTCTAATTCTTATTACTGTTGTGCAATTAAAAAAAAAAAATTGTTAAATTGTTAAAAATTAAGTAATTCTCATTACTGTAGTGACAGAATAAGGATGATATTAAAATAATAATATTATTAACATTTATTTTCTGTAATTCTTATTACTGTAATGCAAAAATAACAAATTTTCAAATAATTTGTTGTTGTTATTAATAGCATTTTAACGCATTGAAAATTTTAACACAGATTTGAACACAATTATCGTTTGGCTAGCGTTACTATTATATTATATTATGTTATATTATATTATGTTATATTATATTATATTATATTATATTTATAGATCTGGGGCAGGGCAAGTGTGTTAAATGCGTTAATTTTAACGCGTTATTTTTTTACTGTGATTAATTTAACGCGTTAAATCATCAACCCTGATTATATTATATTATATTATATTATATTATATTATATTATATCATCATATCATGTCATATATCATATCATATCATATCATACATCATATCATATTATATTATATTAAAGTATATTTAATTTTTATATTTGTTTATTGCTAGAAAATGACGATCAAACAAATCTATTTTTAGATAAATAGAATAAAAGAAAAGAAAAACGTAAAAAAAATAAAATGGATCATATAATATTTAGTTTGGCCTTCTGAGTTTCACTTTTCAGGCTGTATTTTATTCTCTCTTTGACGGTAGTTTTGTGTTGTTCTGTCAGTGATCTGTCCGGGGATCTTTTCCCATCATCCCTCATGTGCTCCTGATTGGAAGGAGTCACTGCACTGATGTGTGTGTGTGTGTGTGTGTGTGTGTGTGTGTGTGTGTGTGTGTGTGTGTTGATTTCCTCCTAGTCAGTATTTGCTGTGAGTTTGTGTTCCTTCATCTCATTCATTGTGTTCAGAATGACATTCTGTAGCGTATCTTGACGGATCGCTCGGTCACAGTGATGCAGTTTAGAGATGTCATGAACGAGGACGCTGTTCTTAATGAAGAAATGCCTGTCAGGCTGGATGTGCAGGATGGATGAGGATTGGTCTGATCAGGTGTTTAGACACACTGCTGTCGTCACTACATGAGGGTCACAAGGAAACATGATACTGATGATACTCAATGTTGGGGGGAAAGCATTACAAGTAACGCGAGTTACGTAATCAGATTACTTTTTTTCAAGTAACGAGTAATGCATTACTTTTTACAACAAAATATATAGTCATCTCACTTACACAAAAACAGATTCAGTATTCCTCAAAATGAATAAAAACAGTGAAACGCAAACTTGTTTAATTATTGCAGGTTTGCATAATAACACAAATATACTTTATGTATTTAATCTCACTTTATTAACCAATGTCTTTGCTGCTGACCTTCGATTCTCCAATTCAACCATACTAAGCAAAAATGACTTTGTATAAACATCACATTTGTGTTTAATTTTTTGTTTTTATTGCTGAAGTAAGAGTGTTGAACTTTCTTCTCATGCCTCCTATTCTTCTTCAATCCGATGAATTTCACTGTTGGTGACAAAGGGTCTTTACATCTGCCAAAAATAGAACTTTTGTTTTTAAAAAAACAAACAAGCAAGCTCAGCCCAGGTGAGAAAAAGTAATGCAAAAGTCATGTATCATTACTTTGCATAAAAAGTAACTAAGTAATGCAATTAGTTACTTTTTTAGGGAGTAACGCAATATTGTAACTCATTACTTTTAAAAGTTACTTTCCCCAACACGGATGATACTGTGTGTGTGTGTGTGTGTGTGTGTGTGTGTGTGTGTGTGTGTGTGTGTGTGTGATGAGTCTGACTGTCGTTTGAAGAATTCAGTTTTTGACAGATCAGTTTCAGAGTCACTGTAGTCGCAGCAAAATCAGAATTCTCCATCTGCCGCCAATCGAACTGCTGATTATAATGCTGAAATTTCTGAATTCTGAATATTTATGTTCCTTAAAAATTTTTTCCCAAATTCTGTCTTTATTTTTTCCCAATATTTGGTTAATTAAATTTTAATCAACTAAAAGCATGTCACTCAGTTAAATAAATCTTTTAAAATTTAATCAAATGAAAATATAATTCATTGAAAGTAGAGATGCACCGATGTATTGGCCAACAATCGGTATCGGCTAATAAAGGCTATTATCAAGTGTGCGGGAAAAACGTGTTCAGACTGCAACTCCTACATACTGTGTGTGTGAAGAAAATCACTCTTGTGTTTAATTTTATCGCAGTAACAGTTTAAAAATAGTGACGTTAAAGCAGGCTCTTTTTGATCCTATGAATCACCCGTAGTTCAAGCCAGGGTCTGCGTTTTTTTTTTTTCCTACATCAAATATTATTTGTAGCACCTGCACCTCCCATCCAATAATCGCAAAAAGCTTTGTGCTTTATTTCTGATAAGAATAAAAGTTTCAGTTTTCAAATTCTGTCCATTTTTATCATGAAATTCAAACAAGAAATGGTGTTTTGATGCTTTTAAATGTGACGTGTCAGATCGCTGTAATGCCTCAGTTCAGGCGGCAGCGCGGAGCGCGAGTCTTTTCTTCCTCTTCAATAAAAGTTATATCTCGAAAAACATGCGTGTACATCAAAGGTATGTTAAAAGATATAGTACAATGTACCGGAATGTATCATGTCTCATGTAATCACTTTATTTGTGTTTCAGCCGCGGAAAGACATCAATAAAACAGCTTGTGAACAATATGTCACATTTACCTCAGGAATGTTTTCCAATGTTCACAGTTCCTTAGCTATCTACATATGAAAAAACACTAGAGAGGAGCTTATTTACTGTTAATTATATGTTTGTGCAAATTTGCCATGAAGACAATGCTTATGAAAACTATGTGATACTAAGTTTTATACAAACATTTCAGTTTTTGAGTGTAATTATTATATCTGAAAATAAACAGCAGCTGAATATAATACCTCTGTTGTTAATTGTAACCTTTAATATTGTAGTGTACCAAATTAGAGGGTTCACTGTATAGTTTGCAGCATTATTTGGGAGATATTTTTTTTTTTTTTTTTTTCTTAAGAAAAACCAAACTATCGGTATCTCTAATTGAAAGTTATTCCTTTACAACAGAACACTGCTTTTTGTGCTGCACAACATAGTTTTGTATTATTATTAAATAGTGGTTCAACGGATCACAAAACTCACGGTTCGGATCATATCTCTATCTCTCTCTCTGTGTGCGTGCGAGCCTTGTATGTATGTGCGTCTGTGCGCACCGATAACAGCGTGGCGTGCGATACTGAATTACATGCTCTTTTGCCTCTTCTAGCGCTGGAATGGTTTTATATCTATTTAATGTGTAAACTAGCCAGACAAAACACGTGCAAATGATAACCTTTCACTCTATTGCGGTTAAACTTGCAATTGATCCACGAATCACATGCGTGCCGAACCGTGGGGCTTGGTCCGCACGGATCAACAACGATCCGTTTAACCACTATTATTAAATAGTGATATGTTTCTGTCATAATTTCTTCAAGTTAAACCAAACTTTTATTTTGGAGGTTTTTAGCGAAGACTTCATTTTTATGACTGGATTCTGAGTTTTCCGGAAATCATATGGCCCTAAAATTCACCAGTTCCTGTGGTCCGGATGTGTTGAGTAAGTTGAGTAACCATTAAAAACCTTTTGGACTAAAGCAGATTTCGAGTCAAAGCACAGGAGGGATCAGAGGAAATGAACCCACAGCATCCCATCCTGCCATTAACATCTCATCTGTACGCTGTTGTGTTGTTGTGCAGTCTGACCGCCGTTTGTTCTGCATAAAGTGCCTGGATGTGGCCCGTTCCGCAGGAGGATGTTGGTTTGTTAAAGGTCCATTAACGACCTCAGTGTTTTTGTTCTGTATTGATTTGAAGTCATTAGAGGAGGGCGAGTGTCTTCTTGAGAGCTGCTCGGTGGATGTTCATGTGGTTGGAGTAATTTGGTGTGTTTGTGTTATTGCTCTAAAATGTGGATACAGACGTCAGTAGATTGGTTGTTTGTCTATTGTTTTGTGTGTGTGTGTGTGTGTCAATCAAACATGGATGCTGTAGATGCAAATGGTTTTAGACGTCAGTGATGTTAAAGGAAACAGATTCCAGATTTAATACAATTTAATCTAAAAATTACCATCAAACAGCATTTTAAAGCAAATACCATGTTTAAAGTAAAGCTCTTTATGGGTTTAACCCTCCTATCGCATTCAGGTCAGTTTTGAAGACCAGATTCATATTCAGATTATATTCAAATAAAACTATTCATGATTATTGAAAAAAAAAAATATCTTGCATCACAGTGGTTTTGCTGTAGTTCTTTATTTACAAAGAATTTCCCAATTTTTTTCTTTATTAATAAAAAGGGGGTAAATGTAGTAAATGACATTAGTAAAACATGGTAACATTAAAAAGCTTGAATTTTTTGCATATTCACTCATTAATGAGAAGTTACAAATACAATATGTTTTAGTTGGAAAAATATTAAGTTATGACTGTTTTGTAAGCTCAAAACTGACCCGGGAATGCGAAATGTGTATACAGTTTTTATTAATGTGATGGTAGGGTTAAATTATTCAGTATTCATGTTAGTCATTATTCCTGGACATAATGGTTGGATTTTTCCTTGTCTTGTGAAGTTGCAAAATATTTGTGCAGTATAGCTAATATTTACACACTTTTCACAGGTGAGTTTAGCAAAGCCTGAAACACACACTACGAGAAAGAAGCTCGTGAGCAAACGCCCCAACTCTTCATATTTTTTTGTGCGTCTCCCCCCCCCCCCCCCCCCCCCCCCCATATTCGGGGAGGACTGTGATCGTGTAAATTAATTATTTAATTAGCTTTGCAATGCACTCAACAACATGATAGAAGACCAGAAACGTGAGTGTTTGAGTGTCCGGGAGACATCAGGCGTCTGCTGTGTAGTGCACTCAACTACGAAATCTGTTTTATTTTCCCCAAATCCCATTTTATTTTTTCCCAAATTCCATGTTTTCTGTTTTCATTTTTCTGGATTCCTTTTTTAATGATTTGATTAAAGGTAAATAATGAAAAAGCATGTCTAATCAATTGAATTCTTAAAACTTCAACAATTTATTAAAATGTTAAAGCTGCAGTCCGTAACTTTTTTTGGTTAAAAATTATCCAAAAAACAATTTGAGCAAGTACATATCCAGCCAGTGTTCAAAACTATCTCCTTACCTTAGCCCGATTCACAACGGTAAGCTTGTAATAATATTTTATAATAAGAGTAGTACTGGTGGGTTTCCGCGGGAAATTCGAGCATGCAGCAGTTCGTCTTTGCGTCATTACAGTCCCAGCTAGTAGGCTATATGGCATGTGATGGATCATTTATAGCCTTTTCTCACAGCAGCTGGAATAATTAAATGTATCATTTTGATGGCGGATTGTAATCCAGAAAGTTCCAGATGACAATCATCAGTGACAACTGGAGATTCACCCGTAGTCAAAAGCAAAAGACTGACTGCGGAGTGGCTACAGAAATTAAAATCTACAGGTAACGCTAATACACACAAAATACACAGTCACGCAATGCTGATGTTGTTAACATTAACAATTTGAGAACAAAGTATAACAGTAATAATCATTTGCATGGTTTGACGTGATCCGAGCTAAGTCATCGTTAGATTTAATCATCTTTGGCAGCACGATTTAATGTAGGCCTAATGCTTTTTTTCCTCAGTTGGTCAGAACAAAAGTGGCAGATATGTTAGTTACATGTTCAGACATTTTCTGGTGAAAATTCTTATTTTGGTCATACTTTCAAGTAGGGATGTGACGGTGAGAGAGTTTTCCCACCAGTTAATCGACATGTGACAACACCGGTAATGCGGGGGGCGGGGCCTCCACCTCTTTTTATTTTTTATTTTTTTAAATCGCTTATGAATCCCGGTGTATGGCCGTGTGAATTTTACTTTCACTTTCAAATTAGTGGCAATTTTGAATGGTGGGTTATTATTCTTACTGAAAAACACAACAACAAAACAGTACAACGACAAACTCGCTTATATTAAACAGAGAACGTTTATTAACAAAACGAGTAAGAATACACCATGCTAGGCCTACTATAAAATAACAAATAGCCAAGGCTAACTTAATGTTTATATAAAAAACTGAAAATCAAACCGTGGAAACTCTGGAACCACATAAATAAGGAACAGAACGTTTAAGTTCTTTAGTAAAGAGCAGTGAGTAATTCTGTCTCTATCTTTGTTCTTTGATTAACATTAATGACACTAAGATCTGCCGCTGCTGCACACAACGCGGATCTGACACGTTTTCTCACAAATCTTTACGAGATCTTTTTTGTGATTTAAATCACAATTATTATCAAAAACAGTGGTAATCAAATGAATGCATAAAACTTAAACAATTTTTAATTAATCTTTTAAAATGTAATCAAATAAAATGTTACAAATTTCTTTCATTTTGTTTTGGCAAACAAAGTACTGCACAGCATTTTACAGTTTAAATTAAATTTGTGATATGCCTTTAAAATATTGTTTTAAAAAATCGTATTATTATTTATTATTACATTGAGAAGTACATTACTGTACGATAGTAATATATACCTGTCATAATTTCTTCAAGTTAAACCGAGCTTTTATTTTGGCGGGATGCAATGAAGAGTTGTGAGTTTGTGTGTGTATCTGTCGATTAATTTTCTCAGATGAAACAGTGAAACGCTGCTGAAGAGACTCTCAGAGCAGCTCTGGAGATGAAGTTCATGTGTGTTGTTCATACAGTGAGATGCAGACGAGCAAACTGAGACAGTCTTTAATATTCACACACTCGTCCATATTAAAGGATTAGCTCACTTTCCAATTAAAATTTCCTGATAATTTACTCACCCCCATGTCATCCAAGATGTTTATGTATTTCTTTCTTCAGTCAAAAAGAAATGAAGGTTTTTGATGAAAACATTCCAGGATTATTCTCCTTATAGTGGACTTCAATGGTCTCCAAACGGTTGAAGGTAAAAATTACAGTTTCAGTGCAGCTTCAAAGGGCTTTAAACGATACCAGACGAGGAATAAGGGTCTTATCTAGTGAAATGATCTGACATTTTCTAAAAATTTTTTAAATGTATATGAGCTTACGCTGTATGTCATACACCTTCCCTATTCAACTTACAGAATGAACATGGCGCCAATTCTGTTTTTCCCGTAAGTAGAATAGGGAAGGTGTAGGACATACAGCGTAAGCTTTTTAAAGAATACGAAAGTGTGGTTTTTGCGGAACCACTTGAAGGCAATCATTTGTTTATATAAAGCATATACATTTATATTTTTTTTTAGAAAATGACCGATCGTTTCTCTAGATAAGACCCTTATTCCTCGTCTGGTATCTTTTAAAGCCCTTTGAAGCTGCACTGAAACTGACATTTTTACCTTCAACTGTTTGGAGACCATTGAAGTCCACTATATGGAGAAAATTCCTGGAATGTTTTCATCAAAAACCTTCATTTCTTTTCGACTGATGAAAGAAAGACATAAACATCTTAGATGACATGGGGGTGAATAAATTATCAGAATTTTAATTTAAAAGTGGGCTAATCCTTTAAGTGTACAGCTCTTGATTTAGTCATACAAAATTTGCCAAATTCCATGACATTCCGTGTTTATACAGTAAATTCCATTTTTATGACTAGATTCTGTGATTCCATCTGCATTGCTGGCATCATAGAGCTCTAGTGATGTTATCACATGCGTAATGTTAAATTCTTGTGGCTTTACTCTTTAAAATGTACTTTCATGCCCCTTTTACTTCCGTCGTAAGTGTCTTAATGTAACCGCAGTATTTTGTCCCATCAGTTGGAATGATTTTGTGTGGTAACGACCATTAACTTGAGTTGAATTCTGAACATTAACTTCCTAAATCTCTCTCTTGCTGCTTCATTGTCTGTAGCAGGAAAACTAAAATTATATCTCTGTCAGGCTCATGCTGCAAACGTGATGGACTGTGAAATGTTTTCCATGTTTGTCCTGCTCGACTGCAAACAGGAAGCTGTGTGCCGGAGAGCAGCGGGAGATAAGAGAGCCGGGAAGATCTATCTGTATCCGAGGAGCTTGGAAGGGAAAGACGGAGAGAGAAAGAATTGACAGGGACGCTTTGGTGTGATTGTGAGGAATTCAACAATTCTGCTTCCGTTTCCAGTTACACTTTACAATAGTAGCACATTTGCAGAAGCCCTCCACCCAATAATTATTCTGAAACATGCAGCGACTTAAAATAAGTTGCACCGGGTCAAAATTGCATTGAGAGAGAGAGAGAGTTTTTATTATTTTACATTCAGAAATAATGGAAAATACTTGTAAATAAAATGAAAACATTTACAAACATTGTAAACACAATAAACATGCATTTTAGTTTCCCTTACTCTGCAAAAAATCCTTAAAATGGAATATGATTGATATACCACATCATACAAGCATAAAATAAACAAATTATAGTGACATTCATTATAAACAATATTCATTTTCAAACTCCAAGCCTAAATGAATTTATTTAACGCACATATTAGAGAGGTATGTGAGCCCATGTTTGTATAGCGCTTTAAATAAATTAGTTTAGGCTTGGCGTTTGTAATGAATATTGTTAAAATGAAAAAAATTGTTTTTATTATACATATATTTTTCATTTCTGTTCTGTTCTGATTACTGTCAAATTTAAAGGATTTATTATGGATTCAGGACAACTAAAATTCATGTTTATAGTGTTAGAATGTTTGTAAACGTTTAGTTTTATTTACCATTTACATTATTTCTGAAAATATTAAGAAAATAATAAAAACACAGATGTGGCTTACCTGTTTTTTTTTTTTTTTTTCTCAGCAATGCAGTTTTGACCCAGTGAAACATACATATTTTACATATTACATATTTTAATGTGTTTTTTTTTTTTTTTTTTTTTTTTTTAGTAAAGTATTATTTATGACTGAGCTTTAAGTAACATGATTGTAACAGTTCTTTGTTCGTTTTGACTAATAATGACTCTGTATGTGTTCTGAGTGATTCAGTAAGTGATTCAGAGTAACGGACTGATTCAACTCGTGACTCACTGAGTCTTTTATAAGTAAATCACTCATTAACAAAATGAGTCATTTTTCCCTGAGTTGAACTAGACTGTTTGTATTTGTGTATTTTTTTGTGTTTGTACGATTCCTTCTCTTTAGTTCAGTTTTAAGAACTGGTTGTTGATTCCCAGCCTGTCATCTGAGAGAAGGTTCTGTACAGGAAGTCCAGAGTCTCCTCGCTTTGTGAGCGTTTCCTGTTTACTCTTGGCTTTGAGACGTGGAGTGTGTGTTATTCTGTATTTTGCAGAAACGCATGTCTGTTAGCGTTTGTATCTTCACGTGTGATGGTGTAGAACAGTGTTAAACAAGTTGAGTTTAGTCAAATTGTAGGTTGTGACCTGTAATTACAGTCAGTCTTCGTTCTCCACATGAGGAGCGTTTGAGCCTTCTTCAGTGTTTATGGCACTGTTTTCATGAGCCTGTAAAATTAGAACAGCTTTCTAATGTAAATTTTCATTGCCCTGGTTTTCTTTCCCTCCGTCTTGTGAATGATGCAGTACTGGTTTAGTCTGGCCCTGTTTTAAACTGGTTTCTTCTCAGCAAGTCGTGTTTGTAGACGTCATTCTGAGCGACTGATTCTCCTCTTTTTAAGTTCTGAAGGAGGTCAGAGGTCTGTTAGGGGTGAAAGGTCATAAGGTCATAAAACAATGCTCTATTTTTAGACAGTCAGTGAGTCGTTTCTGGTTCCTGCATGTTATGGCTTTATCTTTCATTTAGACCCTTACATAGAAGTACTGTGACTGTACTGTGGTACGTCAGAATTTATCCTTCTGATAAACACTTTCATCTAAAGGCTTCTGATGAAATAATTTAAATTAGTTTTTTAGACACATACATTTTTTTAAAATAAATAAATCTAATATGCATTTATTATTAATAATACCTATTTTTACAAATATAAATATCTGGTTTATATATGTATATATATAATGTTGTTATTATTATTATTATTATTATTATTATTATTATTTATAATAAAATAATAATAACATAATAAAATAATAATAATAAAATATACTGTAATAATAACAAAAAATACTTCCTACTATTAGAATAATACACATGTAATAATTTATGTATATTTTCTATACATAAATTATTACATATAATAAATTATTATGATTATTATATAAATATAACTTTTTATTTATCTAAAGGTTTCTAATGACAATTTAAATTAGTTCTTTAGACACACATTTTTTAAATAAATAAATAAATAAATCTAATATGCATTCATTATTAATACATATTTTTGCAAATATAAATATCTGGTTTATTATTATAAATTATTATTATAGTTGGGATACTTATTAATAGTTGGGAATCAGGATTATTTTTGTATAATAATAATTTAACATTTTTATCTAAAGGCTTCTATCTATCTATCTATCTATCTATCTATCTATCTATATATACAGGTGCTGGTCATATAATTAGAATATCATCAAAAAGTTGATTTATTTCACTAATTCCGTTCAAAAAGTGAAACTTGTATATTATATTCATTCATTACACACAGACTGATATATTTCAAATGTTTATTTCTTTTAATTTTGATGATTTTAACTGACAACTAAGGAAAATCCCAAATTCAGTATCTCAGAAAATTAGAATATTACTTAAGACCAATACAAAGAAAGGATTTTTAGAAATCTTGGCCAACTGAAAAGTATGACCATGAAAAGTATGAGCATGTACAGCACTCAATACTTAGTTGGGGCTCCTTTTGCCTGAACTACTGCAGCAATGCACTGTGTGCAGGTGCCAAGTCCTGTTGGAAAATGAAATCTGCATCTCCATAAAGTTGGTCAGCAGCAGGAAGTATGAAGTGCTCTAAAACTTCCTGGTATACGGCTGCGTTGACCTTGGACCTCAGAAAACACAGTGGACCAACACCAGCAGATGACATGGCACCCCAAACCATCACTGACTGTGGAAACTTTAGACTGGACCTCAAGCAACGTGGATTGTGTGCCTCTCCTCTCTTTCTCCAGACTCTGGGACCCTGATTTCCAAAGGAAATGCAAAATTTACTTTCATCAGAGAACATAACTTTGGACCACTCAGCAGCAGTCCAGTCCTTTTTGTCTTTAGCCCAGGCGAGACGCTTCTGACGCTGTCTGTTGTTCAAGAGTGGCTTGACACAAGGAATGTGACAGCTGAAACCCATGTCTTGCATACGTCTGTGCGTAGTGGTTCTTGAAGCACTGACTCCAGCTGCAGTCCACTCTTTGTGAATCTCCCCCACATTTTTGAATGGGTTTTGTTTCACAATCCTCTCTAGGGTGCGGTTATCCCTATTGCTTGTATACCTTTTTCTACCACATCTTTTCCTTCCCTTCTCCTCTCTATTAATGTGCTTGGACACAGAGCTCTGTGAACAGCCAGACTCTTTTGCAATGACCTTTTGTGTCTTACCCTCCTTGTGCAAGGTGTCAATGGTCGTCTTTTGGACAACTGTCAAGTCAGCAGTCTTCCCCATGATTGTGTAGCCTACAGAACTAGACTGAGAGACCATTTAAAGGCCTTTGCAGGTGTTTTGAGTTAATTAGCTGATTAGAGTGTGGCACCAGGTGTCTTCGATATTGAACCTTTTCACAATATTCTAATTTTCTGAGATACTGAATTTGGTATTTTCCTTAGTTGTCAGTTATAATCATCAAAATTAAAAGAAATAAACATTTGAAATATATCAGTCTGTGTGTAATGAATGAATATAATATACAAGTTTCACTTTTTGAATGGAATTAGTGAAATAAATCAACTTTTTGAAGATATTCTAATTATATGACCAGCACCTGTATGTATGTATGTATGTATGTGTGTATATATATATATATATATATATATATATATATATATATATATATATATATATATATCTCAATAAAATCTTTAGATATAATTACTTATTATTATTATTATTATTATTATTATTACAATAATAATGCACATAATAATTTATATATATATTTATATAATAATAATAATTTATATAGATATATTAAATATATTTTATACTTTTTTTTTTTTAATTGTTTCTTATCATTATATAATTTTTCCATTTGTTTTATTTCATACTTTTGATCTTTTTAGTAGTACTCTAAAATGTGGATGTGTCCAAACCTGTAACTAGTAGTGTGAACTGTGGTACTAAATGCTAGTGTACATTTGAGACTTTGTACTGTTTGTGGATATAATGTGTATTCATATGATTAAATATTTAATATGTTCCTTCTCTCTTCCTTCTCAGAACAGTTATTAGTGTTGTTGTTTCTCTATAAAATCAGTTTCTGAGAATAATTCACTCATTTATCATTTCTGACAGCTGTGTCTCTCATGTGTGCGCGAGTGTGTTTGTCCCAGAATGCACCAGCAGGGAAATGCTCTTTTATAGCATCTCAGCAGCAGAATTTCCACAGCAAACGACTCTATTTTCAGTAACTTTGGCTTTTTATTTCCACGTGGCCATCACTGTTGACAGAACCAGAATGATTGCGGTCAGTCTGAAGATGTTTGTTTGTGTGACCGCTGACACTTTTGCATAAGTTGTATTTATGTGCCGTACAGTCGTTCTGTTGTAATGGAAACTTTTGTTTCAACAGGAATCTTGATCTACTGCTCCAAAATATGAGCTTCCTTTAGTGTTATCTGACAGAAACCCGTTTCAATGCAGGATCAGATTGTGTGCGTGTCTGATATCAGCGTCTGATTGTGTTTGTGTGGTCCTGATTCAACTGTTGTGTGTTTGTTTGTATGGTTTCAAGTGGTGAAGGTATAATTATATCATTAGGAATCAAATAACATGTTGTGAATGTTTCCTCATGTGCAGTTGTAGTTGTTTCTCTCTGTTCCAGTCGAAATGGAAACATCAGATAATCTCTGAGATTGATCTTTTGATTCTCTCAGACACGTTTGAGGAAACCTGCAGGTTCTTTTAGATCATAATGGAACACTTCAGCTTTACTTTAGTCATGTTTAAAGGAGCTCAGCTTAATGCTCACGTTCGCGTTTGAGTGTTAAGCTCAACTTTCATTAGAATTAATTAAAAACGCTCACTCTGCTCCGCACCAGTGGACACGCACTGTTAATGTGGCGCGCGTTTGGAGTAAGAGAGAACGTGCACAGAGCTGAAAGGGCTTGAATGAAGCGTGTTTGGCTTTAGATAAAACTACTAGAGGATATAGCGCTGAAATATTATTACCACAGATGATCTTGAGTGCTTGTGGTGTGATCCACACCATTGCTGCTCGCTTCAACTAGAAATCGTAAAATGGTGCTACCGTTCGGTCTCGCGGTCTGGATGGAAACATAGTCCACCATTTGATTATCAGTGGTTTAGTTTGTGTAAAACATCTAGTAGCCTAAAATTTGTTTGCCGTTTTTTGTACAAAAACATCTTTACTGTTTAAATTGTGTTCATGAACTGTTTTGAATGTAATTTGTATTGTGATCGGGAACAACTTCATTGTTGTTATTATTACCTAATCAGAAAAAAAAAAATAATTATTTGAAGTAACTGCATGGAAATTGAAAGCCGATGCCAGCTGAACATCGTGATGTCTGTCAGCCATCGGCGATGAACGATGGCATCGTCTATCGGCCCAACCCTAATATACAGAGTGGGCTCAGTTATTACTTTTATTATGAACTTTTCACAATAATTTAAACTTTGTATCTTCTTTTCTTATAAAATACACACATGCGATTGAAAAACATGTTCCGATATATTATATGTTATTATGTATTATATGTTATGTAAGCTTGTTTCCACCACGCAATAAAACAATTTAAAAGATAATTGCGACTTTTAATCTCACAATTCTACCCTTTTTTTTTTTTTTTTTCTCACAATTGTGTGTTTATATCTCACAGTTCTGACTTCATAATTCAATGTTATAAAGTCAGAATTGCAATATATAAATTCACAATTGTGAGAAAAAAAGTTGCAATTACCTTTTTTATATTTTATTATTAAGTGGCGGAAACCAGCCTCCATAATATATTAGTATTATATATCAGTATTATTTTTTTATTTTTGTTTTTTATTAAAGGGTTAGTTCACCCAAAAATAAAAATTGTCATTAATTACTCACCCTCATGTCGTTCCACATCCGTAAGACCTTCGTTCATCTTCAGAACACAAATTAAAGATATACAGTTGCAAGAAAAAGTATGTGAACCACTTGCAGAATCTGTGAAAGTGTGCAAAATTTTAACAAAATAAGAGAGATCATACAAAATGCGTGTTATTCTTTATTTAGTACTGTCCTGAGTAAGATATTTTACATAAAAGATGTTTACAAATAATCCATAAGACAAAAAATAGCTGAATTTATTAAAATGACCCAGTTCAAAAGTTTGTGAACTATTGATTCTTAATACTGTGTGTGGTTACCTGGATGATCTACGACTGTTTTTTTGCTTTGTGATGGTTGTTCATGAGTCTCTTGTTTGTTCTGAGCAGTTAAACTGAGCTCTGTTCTTCAGAAAAAATCTCCAGGTCCCAAAAATTCTTCAGTTTTCCACCATTTTTTGCATATTTGAACCCTTTCCAGCAGTGACTGAATGATTTTGAGATCCGTCTTTTCAACTGAGGACAACTGAGGGACTCAAACACAACTATTAGAAAAGGTTCAAACATTCACTGATGCTCCAGAAGGAAACACAATGCATTAAGATGAAGAGGTCCAAATTTTTCTTATTTCACTTGAATATCATTTTTTTTCATTTAGTACTGCCCTTCGGAAGCAACAGAAAATACTTGCATGTTTCCTGGAAGACAAATTAAATACAATTTACCTTGATCTTCAAATTCCAAATGTTTTCACCCCCCATCTATTAATGCATCATGTTTTTTTCTGGAGCATCAGTGAATGTTTGAACCTTTTTTAATAGTTGTGTTTGAGTCCCTCAGTTGTCCTCAGTGTGAAAAGATGGATCTCAAAACCATACAGTCACTGCTGGAAAGGGTTCAAATATGCAAAAAATGCTGGAAAACTGAAGAATCTGCAGGACCTGGAGATTTTTTCTGAAGAACAGAGCTCAGTTTAACTGCTCAGGACAAACAAGAGACTCATGAACATCCATCACAAAACAAAAAAACAGTCGTAGATCATCCATGTAACCACACACAGTATTAAGAATCTATGGTTCACATACTTATGAATGGGGTTATTTTAATAAATTCAACTATTTTTTTTTTTTTGTCTTGTGGATTATATGTAAACATCTTTTATGTAAAATATCTTACTCAGGACAGTACTAAATAAAAAATAACATGCATTTTGTATTATCTCCCTTATTTTGTTAAAATTAACAATTTTCACAGATTCTGCAAGTGGTTCACATATTTTTTCTTGCAACTGTATAATAAAAGATATTTTTGATGAAATCCGTTGGCTCAGTGAGGCCTGCATTGACAGCAAGTTAATTTACACTTTCAATGCCCAGAAAGGTACTAAAAACATATTTAAAACAGTTCATGCGAGTACAGTGGTTCAACCTTAATATTATAAACAAAATAACTTTTCAACAATATCTAGAACACTGCTTCATGAAGCTTCGAAGCTTTACGAATCTTTTGTTTCGAATCAGTGGTTTTCTCTTGACTCGTTCTGTTTGACTTTGTGTTGAATAGACACTCTGCTCTTCTCTGATCTTCATCTGTGAGATGCAGACAGTGTCTTTTGTGAGAATATGTTCAGTATAACCATTATGTGAAGACATTAGTGACAGATCTTTCAGTAATGATGAGCTTTTTTTGAATGTCTGTCATCCAGTAAAGAGTCAATATAGTTTGCGTGACTGTATCGTCTGGCGTTTTTTTTTAATTTGCTCTGTTTGTTTGCGTAGATGCGCCGGCACACGCGTGTCTTGTGTGTGTTTTGCATGTGTATTTTTCCACTGACTGACGCTTCCCTTGAAAGCTCACTGTCAGTCCTGAAGAGATGGGTGGATGATGACACGTGTGTGTGACACGCTCCTGGGTTAAAGATCAGGCGTGTGCCCTAGGCATGGGTTGACAATATAAATGTAAAAATCCCAAGTTGTCCCAAGAATCAATTAATTAGTCTGTGCTGTTTTCAGTTGATGTGTGAACAAAACTTCACTAAACATTATTTGTAGCTTCTGCCATCCAATAATCACAATAAGCTTTTGATATGAAACGAAGAATCAGCTTTCAAATCCTGCCAGTTTTATCGTGATTGAATGGATGTTTTTGTGTCTCTTTAATGTGTGGTGAGTGACAGATCGCTGTATCGCCTCAGTTGAACCGATCTTCTCTTCCTCTTTACTACTAGTTACAGCAGCAAATAAATATGAATGAACATCAGAAGGAATTAACTTACTGAAATGAATCATGTCTCATGTAATTGATCAACCGCGGAAAGACGTCAATAAAACTGCTTGAGAACAATAATATCACGTCACATTTACCTCAGAAAAGCCGTTCAGTGACAATAAACTTGATATTTAACTAAAAAAAATAACTCTAGAGAGGAGCATTTTGGTACATATATGCACTATATTACATATTCATTATTTCATATTTTTACCTATACTTTTAACCTGTTGCTAATGATGTTCTTCCTTGTTTAATGAGTCTGTCGTGAATTTTTTTTTTTTTATTACAGCCGCTTGTTAAATAATAATAAATATATTTCAACAATGAACTGGTGTAGAAACCTAATTATATCATTGTTATAATATAAAAATTGCTTTATGTGCAATTTAAATGTTTGTATGCAACTCAGTATTTGAGTGTTAATTATTCTAAAAATTATATCTCAAAATAAATAGCAATTGAATGTAATAATTTGAACTTGGTTGTTAATTTTAACCTGTAATATTATAGTTATGTACCGAATGACAGAGTTCCCTGTATATTATACAGGTTTAGAAAGATTTAGAAGAAAATGGACTGTACCTGATATACTGTATATTCAAATAATTCAACATTAAATCAAATAGAGATTGGAATTGAATCAAATCAAGTGCTTGTGAATCAGAATTGAATCGTGAATCTGTGTCAGCAACTAATCACATAAACATCTAATTTTTTTTAAATGGAACATTTTGAAATTTAACCTTTAGACGTAAATATAAAAAAAATAAATACTCAAAACAAGATATTTTTATAACATATTTGATTCATCAGGGCTCATATAGTCTGATGTAGTGAGAATATGAAGGGGAAAAAAAGCAGTTTTATTCAGAGACTCAAAGTGAGCAAAAACATGCTGTAGATGCTGATATTATATGATGAAATTCTCATGCTTGTAATGTAAATCAACTAGATCTTTATAACAGTATAGCAGATACTGACAGAAAATTGTATAAAAATCAATATCTGCCAATAATGTAAGATGATATTTAAATGCTTAGTTTTATGATCAAAGCTCTGTAGTTTTAAATGCAGTGCAATACAATGATGATTGAGAGATGAACAAATAAGCCTTCCTCAAAAGATGATGATCATATTTGATACTCATGATTTTTCTAATAAATGATGTCTGGATAATCAAGTAAACTGAAGTTGCTTCAGTCCAGTTGAAATATGACTAACAATATCAAAGTTATTCTGACGTTTACTTGATAAAAATCAGTGCAGATTTCACAGAAAGACACGAGCTGAAGGAGGACGTTTGTACAATTACACTAAAAGATTTTTACTTGATAAAACAGTCTAAACTATCAGTCAGATGACAGGAAGAATGTAGTAGATTGTGTGTGACAGGTTTATCAGATCATGTTGATCATTTTGAGGCATTAGAAATATGCTTATCAAATATGCGTACAGTAGACTTCATATTTGAAGTTCCCTGCTGCTCGTGTGTGTCCGTGTTCTGCTGCAATCGTTCTGTCAGTGTCTGAAATGAGTGTGTAATTCAGCAGGACGCTCTTAAAGTAAGTGAGGGATGTTTGTTTAAAGAAAACCTCGTCAAACCGGCTCACCGCGAGCTCCTGTTGCCTGGAAATGTGAATCAGACCACAGCGACTCCAGAACGTCATCCGTGTCTCCACTCGTGTCTCCATTCGTGTTCAGAGGGGCATTTGTCAAAGGTTCGACTCTGTTTGCCGTAATGCATCGCTGGTCTTCCAGGAGATGCTGAAGT
Organism: Ctenopharyngodon idella; assembly: GCF_019924925.1. Taxonomy (NCBI): domain Eukaryota; kingdom Metazoa; phylum Chordata; class Actinopteri; order Cypriniformes; family Xenocyprididae; genus Ctenopharyngodon; species Ctenopharyngodon idella. The sequence continues at coordinate 25,418,433 of NC_067232.1, forward strand.
TTCCACTGTATTTGTGAGAGATTGCATGTAAGGAGTTTGAATCAAGATGTTTTATCTGTGTCATCTGTGATCACACCAACTGACGCTGATGTTAGTGTTGTCAAAAATCAATATTAAAAAATATGCTAAAAGCTTCAGCTCATGATCAAGTGTTTTCATCTTCTCAGAGCAATAAATAATAAATGCAACAACTCAATCTTTGCACGCGCTGCCTGCGAGTGAAGGCGATGTGCGCCAGTTACATTTTCACATTTGCATAATTTTCACCATGTTTGTAAACCTGCTTTCACAGAAACTCCAGGATTTTCTGCAGTTTTTCACCCATATAAACGCTTGAGAGTTTATAAGTGAAGATATTAAGTCACAAGTATTGTAATTTTACTACTGTAGTGTAAAATAAATAATCACTGTACTTATTATGAAATATTATTTTTACATTGCAGGTTTATTACAGTAGTAATATATTTCTGTTTTGGTAATAATAATAAAACTAAACCACCAGAGTAATTTGTAGTCAACCCATCACAATCTAGGAAAGGTAGTTAGTAATTGATTATTGTTTTGGAGTAACTTTTCTACCTCTGCTTCTCTCACGATGATCAGTTTGTCTCGTAAAACTCCTTATTTTACCCATGAAAAACCATGTTCATTTCTTAATGCAATAAAATTCGAATGGGCCCGATAACACTAACAGGGATTATTTCATAGTAGTAGTAGTAGTAGTAGTAGTGATAATAATATTAGTATATTATTAATAATATATCATTAATATTGATAATAATAAAAATAATAATAAAAATATATATTAGCAGTAGTAGTAGTAGTAGTAGTAGTAGTAGTAGTAATATTATTATTAGTATATTATTAATAATATATCATTATCGATAATAATAAAATATGTAGTAGTAGTAATATTAGTAATAGTAATATTAGTAGTAGTAGTAGTAGTATATTATTAATATATCATTATCAATAATGTAGTAGTGATAGTAGTAGTAGTAGTAGTAATGAATAGTAGTAATGATAGTAGTAGTATATTAATATATCACTATCAACAACAATAGTAGTAGTAGTAGTATATTATTAATATATCATTATTATCAGTAGTAGTAGTAGTAGTAGTAGTAGTAGTAGTATATTATTAATAATATATCATTATTATCAGTAGTAGTAATGTTGTTGTTGTTGTTGTAATAATAGTAATAGTAGTAATAACAGTAATAGTAATGATAATAATAATAATAATATTGTTTATTATTATTAATATATCATTATTGATAATAATAATAATAATAATAAGTTGTAGTAGTAGTAGTAGTAGGATATTATTAATAATATCATTATTATCAATAATAATAATAATAATAATAATAATAATAACTTTAATTTTATTACATTCAGAAATAATATAAAATACTGGTAAATAAAATGAAACATTAACATTTACAAACATCTAAACACTATAAATATAGTTATTTATATATTATTAAATATATTTTAGTTCCCTTTACTCCACAACAAATTCTTTAAATTAAATGGTATTCAGAATGAAAAATAGAAGTATAAAATAAACAAATTACATATGGCATTCATTATAAATAGCATTTAGATTTTCTTTAATTTTGTAAAAAAAAAAATCTAAGTAGAGAATTTAAAGAAAATGCATACAAAGATTTTTGACTAAAGTCATACTTAGTAACTTAATCGACTCAAACTCGTTGTAAAAGACTGAAGACTTGGACTCCAGCTTAATGACTGAAAAATGGTTATACCAGAGTATTCTTTAAATTATATGTTACAATACTATGGTATCTCTTAAAGTACCATGGTATTCTGATCTGATCAACTGTTCTGTCTGTGAGGATCATGTGTGTGTCTTTCATGTGTTTCTCTCTGGTAAGGTTTACGACCGTAATAAACAGTGAGTGATTATGGAGCCGTATGAAGGTAAAGGGCAAGTGGAAATTAAAGAGCTGGACGGAAATAGCAGCATTATTTTTCCAGAGCTCAAACTCTAGTTTCATCTAGAAGCAGCACATGTCTGTCATCTCCCTCTGAAAGCACCTGTTATCCCAGCAGCGCACGCTGTTGTTCTGCCGTGTTTAGCGCACTTCTCTCCACTGTCCTTTTAAAGGCATTCTCACGGCGCTCCTGAAATATGTTTGGCTAAATCTGAGCGCGCTCTGAATCCCTGGAGGGAGTGTAAACTAGGCCGAATCTGGTGGAGAACCGCACGGGTTCCTCATGGACACACGCTGGTATTTATATCAGGCCTCCAGTGGAGATCCCTCTCTAATTAACTGCAAATTAACTTTTGATAAGCTGAGGGAGGATGGACGTGTGCGTGGTGTATTTAGGTTGAGCTCAGTCCTACTTTAGCTCATTTGACTGATGTCACTCCCTGTTTTACCGAAGGTCGCGGCTCAGATCTCGTCTCTGAACCTGTCCTCGCTGCACATGATTTGATGTCACTATTATGCAAAATTCACTTTTACATGGTCGATTGATCATAAATGTCGGCAGTAGGGCTGCACGGTTAATCAAAATCAAATCGAAATCGCGATTTGGCTTAGTGCGATTATGACATTGCAAAGGCTGCGATTTACATGTGTGGTAAATTTTCCCCTACACACCTGACTTAAGTTTACCTGGGTCTCCTAATCGACGTTGGCTGAGTCGGTCAACGTCTTGACCCTTTTGAACACTATCACTTGGGAATAAGGTCTCTTGTGTTCCCTAACTTGCTGCGCAGCAATAAATCAGGCAGACTCCAGACTATGCCTTAGAATATGCTTTAATCACAGCCGGAGGACCTTGTATCAATCACAGAGAATCCCACCAGCAAAAAGAATACAACAGTTTATATAGGATAGGAGCATGGCAAAGCATTCTACAATATGATTGGTTCTTCGTATGTCAAACCCTTCTGTTACTAGGTAAAGCAAGATCTGCCCAAATCATGTGTTTATTAGTTCGTTGTTACTCAATATCATGGGGCTGTTATATTTAGATAGTTGTCTAGCTGTCCCTAAGTTTCATTTCCCCTTTTGTTATATTCAGATATGATTCAGACTCACACTGACTTTGGGGACATTTAGGTTTCAAAAGCAAATGTTATTCCTGCAAGGAATAAGAAATGTTAGTTATGATTAATTAAAACATTCCATCACACCTGGTAGCCTTAATTTTGAGCTCATTGAAATAAAAAATTTGAGTTAATACAATGAAGACGATTGGTTTAATCAACAGAAACTCAAAATATTATGTTATCTGAACCACATTAAGTTGATTTGAAAAAAGAAAAAATGTTATAACAAATCATGAAAATAATTTTTTACAGTGTGAAGAGCGGCTTTGTGATCAGTAGTAAATGACGCTCCATCTGGGAGCACTGCATTTGAAAAAGCAACACACGTCAAACATACCCACTTCCCAAACATGAGAAGCGTTCATGAACCTCTTGTCCAACAAAAGACAACATTTAATAATGTGTTTTTACTCCAAACTCACTTCATAATGTCAGTCGAGTGTTTGAAATGGCATTTTGATTAGCATTGCATTATAAATATACTTTATTATTATGGAAATACCCGAGAAGGCTTAAAGAACACAGATAAACTATTGTCGTAGTCGCCTGTTTATTATATTCATGTTTAATCAATCAAAGCATTCATCTTTTTATTCAGTCACATCGATAGTATGATGTCTATAGGGGATTTCCTGAAATCACGTGCGTTCACTGCATTATATTGCGGAACTTCTGCGATGCATTTTTGGAGTGTCTGCTCAAGGGCGCCCTCCGGCATCCAGACATGTTTAGTGCCAAGTAAAGCTTACTCAATCCTATTCTGGGTAAAAATAGGAAAAATAATTCTTCTCTCTAAAGAACTTTGAAGGAAACATATAATCAGTATATTTTTCTCCAGTGTGCAGAAGTGTACAGGGTTTTTTTTTTCCACAGTGGATGCATAAGAGGCACATATTTCATATTAAATACATGGACTCCATTTTTGATTTTGCACACCTCCTGACAAAAATAAATAAATTACTGTCACAGATTTTTATCATAATAATATAATATTTTATAATAAATCTTAGACCTTTCTAATTATTTATAGTCATAGGCTGCTTGCATGTTAACAGGTAACCCCACATTTTTTTCATACAAGTTTTCTGTAAAATAAAAATATTATTATTTTCTAATTATTAGTTATATTTATCATCAAATACTCTATATTTATTTGTAATAATGAAAGCTAGTACAATATTAATATTTCTTATTTATTTGGTTTAATATTTTATGATAATAATAATAATAATAATTATTATTATTATTATTATTATTAGTCAAATTAATATATTAGCACAACATTTTGGGCCAAATTGTGCAGCCCTACAAACAAACAAAATAAACCTGGTATTGTTTATAATTTATTTTTTTTTTTTTTCATTTGTTTTATAAATCACATTTTAAATCGCAATTTTAACCAGAAAAATCGCAATTCGATTTTTTTTCTCCAAATTGTGCAGCCCTATAGTCGGCAGTGTGTGTCTACATTACCACCCTATAATGGTAAAAATCCATCCACTTCTTTTCTTATATTGTAAATCATAAACGGTGTCTCAAAATGAGTCATTTGTGGTTTCTATAGAGCTTCTGTAGCCCCGCCCCCTTTCATTGCTGTGCTCGTTGTGTTCCGTCCGGTTTGTATTTCCACAGCATGAAGGTAAAATCTTATGGGTTTATAAATGAAGCTGTGGTCAGCTGTTCCTCCATCTTGGTTGAACTTTCAATGTAGTAAGCTGATTGGTTGGTTCTTGTCACATGACCTGCTGTGCGTTGCGGTGTTCTGAAAAGTTGAGACTTTTTTTTCCGTCTAAATGCGGTGTAGAAATGCCTGGCAAAAAACGAGCGAGTCGTAACATGAGCATCGTGAAAGGCGTGGCTCTCTGTTGTGAGTGCAATTTTGCACGTCTGCATTTAAAGTAATGAACTTGAGTGCAGTGACTTAAGTCTCTTAATTTTTACTTTTTCTCAAAATATTTCAACTTTAATCTCAAATGGCCATCTTTATTTTCGTAATCTTTGATTTTGTTCTTGTAATATAGATTTTTTTTTTTCCTTATCAAAGGATTTTTTCCTTCTCTGTATTCTTTGGTTTTTCTTTTTTACTTTATTCTTGCAATACTGTGAAATTCTCTTAATTTTTTTTTTTTTTACTTTTTTACTTTTTTTCCCTCAAATAATTTATTTTAATCTCAAATTGCCATGGCTCTATTCTTGTAATTTTGACAACCCCCTCCCCCCCAAATATTATGACTTTAATCTTGTATTGCTATGAATGAATTCTTGCAGTTTTTTATTTTTACTTTTTATCTTGTAATACTATGGCTTTATTCTTAGATTTTTTTTTTTTCTCAATGTTATGAATTTTTTTTAACTTGCCACTATAACACTGTTTACAAATTGCAAATCATTACTAATAAAACAAATTATTGCAAATAGAGCAGCTATTTGTGTTGGTGTGTTGTGATTGGTCAGCTGTTCACTGCACAACACCCATAGAGACCAACTACTAACCTAGTTTATTTTCAATTAATCTGTTAAATATGCTCACAAATCGCACTGGGGTGCATTTCCCAAAAGCATCATTACCCAACTATGGTCGGCAGTTTCGTTGAAAAGCGTTGGTAAAGACGGAATTTGCGACCATGGTTGGCTTTGGGAAACACACCCCTGAACGATTCATTTGTGATATGGAGTGATCTGATTGCATCTGTTCTTGAGTCAACTCACTGATTCAAATGATCCAGTCAGAGCGAATCTCCAGTTAACGATTCACTGAATTCACAAGTCTGACTCAAAATGAGCCTTAGAGCTTGAGTGTGAGTGCGACTGATGCCGCGAAAAGTAAGTTACTAATGCCGAATTTTAGGATTTATTATTGTAAATGAAAATCATATTTGGGTCACGACTGTCAGTTGTTTGTAAACTAAATCTGCTGTAAAAGGGCAAAGTGTTTAACTCCACTATTGAAAATGCTTGAATGTTGACACTTGTGTATCACCGCCTGAATGGTAGGCTTTAGGTAAAAACTAAACATAACGTTAAAGAAATGAAAATTAATGCCCGTGCATCTACCCCGCTGCCCCTGAAGACACTTGAGTGTGTGAGTGTGTGTGTGTGTGTGTGTGTGTGTGTGTGTGTGTGTGTGTGTGTGTGTGTGTGTGTGAGTGTTTGAGTGCGAGTGAGTGCTTGTGTGTGTGTGTGTGTGTGTGTGTGTGTGTGTGTGTGTGTGTGTGTGGACCAAATGTAATTTGTAGGTCCCCATGAGGAAAACAGCTTATAAATCACACTAAAGGATGTTTTCTTGAAAATATTATGGGATAGAATGTAATGTTTGTACAGTATAAAAGTCATTATGTCTATGGAGATTCCTCAGAAAACCCAAAAACCCAACATATGTGTGTGTAACTACAGGCCATATTTAGAGTCCAGTCTCTGTCTGTCTCTCTAATGTCAGGGTTCAGTGTGTGTGTGTCCTTATATAGTCTTGTGCAGTGGGTAGAGTCTGTTTGTGTGTGAGTTTGTGAGTTTGTGAGTGTGTGTAGGGTGGGGTGGGAGGGCTCAAACCCCACATTCACTCTTCATTCATCTGATCAGATGTTCACTGATGCTCTCAAACACACCTGTATTTAATCTCACCACAGACATGATTGTTTCGAGCAGTGTAATGGTTGTAGTTGAGCTTTATTCGTTCACTTGTGTGCAGTATTTTAGTTTCTAGTTTCATTGAGATGCTGTTATACTTTTTGTTAATGTTGAATTAGATAAAGACATG